>NC_037683.1:96986990-97132359 GCF_003255815.1 Theropithecus gelada
TATATATATATATATATGAAGAAAATACCTATTAAGAAGCTTTTTGAGTAAGAGAACATAAAGACATGGATCAGGAGTCAAGGCAACCAAAGACTAAATTTCTCTACATGGGAAAGGAACTAGAATTTTGAGCCAAATTAGATATCTGAGTCTTCAAACTGACAGCCATGTGGAATATTATATAGTGTGAGACCATCAAAGAAATATCCCAGTCATGGGGTAGGGCAAGGGTTCTCAGTAAAAAAGATGTCTAATACTCCGCTTTGTGTTGTTTGCCTGGGCCTCTGTGTCAAGTTTCTTAGTTTGCTACCACCACAAAGGCCTTATAAGGTGCATGTGTTCCTGGAAAATTGCAGACGGGCAGAATCCCTCATCTGGGCAAGGTAGGGAAGGGTTCAGGGCCATGGGAAAAGAGGAGCCAGGGTCAGAGATGACACTGGAAAGAGAAGCTCTGAAGAGTCTACAGTCTAGAGTGAGGACAGGGATTGAGGAATCTCACAGAGCAGGAGGCCTCTGGCTTCTGCATTATACAACTTACCAAGCAATTTCACGAACAAGGTGCACACAGCACTGATATGGTCTCCCTGCTTTCTCCTTTCTTTCTTCACGTATTGAAGTGTATGAGTAGCTGGATAATTGTGGCTTTTATTTCTTCTCCACTTAATAGAATTAACAGTCTTGATGTAACATAAAGGTTCTGATGTGAGCATTCAACTTCCTCAGGCTTCAGAGTTGAGAGAACCTTCTCCACTGAAGGAATCCTTCATAGAACAGGCCATGGAAATAATCTATGAGGCTTGCTTTCATATAAGCATTCCAAAGACTCATCTCTGTGTGGTCCTTTCCCCCACCTCATCTGCTCTATGGAGGGAGGAGAGAGATATGTTGGAAACTGTGAGTTCCTCTTCGAAGGTTCCGCTTGTTTTCTATTTTCAAAGCCTAACTTCCTTGCCTCCTTGCCCCTAGTTACGGTAAACAACCTTCCAGCCGTTCCCAATCTGAAATCCACATCCATTCCCAATCTGTAATCCACATCTGTTCCCAATCTGTAACCCACATCCATTTCCAATCTGTAATCCACATCTGTTCCCAATCTGTAACCCACATCTGTTCCCAATTTGTAACAACCCCTATCCTTATTTGGCACCCTTAGTTCCAAAACTGCTCCTCCTGCTGCTGTAGCCCCCACCGCTGCTCCATTTGAAGTAGCCAATCGGGATCAGCTTAGATTGTGTGGTCTGACCCCAGCCAATGAGGACCGGACACAGTAGCGGGGACTGACTGCATTAGGGTTAACCACTTCCCTCCTTTGTTTGGTGTGGTCTCGCAGTGACCAGAAGAACAAGCAGCACCTTTCGGCAGAAGTAAATTTGCCTGCTGAAAAATCCTTTATTTGAGTGCTCATTTTCTTTGTGACTCTGAGCTCTTATTTCCAACACTCTCACCTTAACCAAGCCAGAGAGGCTTGATGAAACTACATGGAGAGTTTGACATGTGTTTCCTGGGAGGTGGGGTATGCAGGATCTAGCATCTAGTGTGAAAGTCTGAAAGTGAGCAGTTTCAGCCAGCCTCAGAGGCTAGGATGGGTGAATGGCAGCCTCTTCAGAGCCTGGCAGAATGAGGGTGCCCCATTGCTACCCATGGGCCAGACTTAGACCTTATGGAAGACAGATGGTCATCTTAAAATGAACTGGACCAAGAAATTTTCCTTGTGAGCAAACGCTGAGAGCTAAGCTCCTGAATGCTGGAAGCTGAGGAATGAGTGGCTGGAGTCTTCACAACCAGCAAATGGAGCAAGAAATAAAAACTGTAACACCCACCACCCACCAAAGAGCCCCAGCAGAGAACCTCCAATGTACCCAGAGACCTCTGACATCAGATGAAAGCCGCAACAGCCTGTTAATACCTGGACTTTTTTCTCAAATACTCCATCTCCTTCAGAGAGGAGGTAAAAAGAAAGACAAATGAACCAGGCCCTACTTCCCCACGGCAGACCCACAGGATAAATCAGGCAAGAGCCGAGAGAGGTAAAAGATGTCCATGGGAAAGGAGGCTGGGGCTTAGAGATGCATTCTTTTCATCCCTTGGCTCATGGTCCCATTCCTCCGTAGTCTAAACCAGTAGTAAGGTATCTTGCCCTGCTAAATAAGGTAACCTTCACGGTTCCAGGGATTAAGACTTGGATATCTTCAGAGGGCCACTATTCAGCCCACCATCATGGCCTTGGTGAAAGTGTTCTCAAGGTAGTGATGGGACAGGAGAAACCAGACTACAGAGAGTGGAAAACTGAAAGGTGAGCAAGTGGAGACTCCAAGTATAGTCCACTATTTCAGGAAGTTGGGCTATGAAGGACAAGAGAGTGAATAAGGTCAAACGAAGGTTTCATTTAAGATGGGAGAGGTTTGTCAGGTGCGGGGGTTCACGCCTGTGGTTCCAGTTACTCAGGAGGCAGGAGAATCACTTGAACCCAGGAGTTCGAGGCTGCAGTAAGCTATGATCACACCACTGCACTCTAGCCTGGCTGATAGAGTGAGGCCTTGCCTCTACAAACAAAAAGATGGGAGAAGTTTGGGCAAGTTTAAATGCCAGTGAGAAGGAGCAATTCAAAGGAAACACTGGAGAGAGGAGAGAAGTGGAAGGCTTGGCCCTAGACAGGAGAAGCGGAGCAGGAAAGGTGGGATGCACACAGGTTTGGTGGAAAGAAGCCGAGGTTGTTTTGTCTCTGCCCATGGGGGACTGAAGGAAGTCATCTGTGGAGATGGAAGGAGTTTTGGGTGGAGGGTCACCTGAGACTTGAGAAAAGGTGAGAAAGTGTGAGATGGTTTCTACAGAAAAGTGGGAAAGTGCTGGAAAGAGAAGGGGATGGCGCATTCCAGGCTCCTCTAGGCTTCCTCACGGACATTCTTTCTGATGCCAATGCCCATGTGACCTAAAGCCACTGGCCCTCATGCTGTCCTCACTATCCCGGAGGCAGGCGGAGATTCGGGCTAAGACAGGATGAGGGTCTCCCACCTGAGACCCAGCTCACCTCCATCTGAGGACTCTGGCCCAGTCTTGCAAGCCCTGGTGGGGCACACATGCTGTGCTTCCCACCACCTCCTTTGTCTATTACCTGAGACGCTAGGCAGAGCTCCTTCTCCTGGTACAGCCTCCTTCTTCCTATGCATATCAGCTCTCGCGGATGGCAGCCTCGAGGGAGGGCTCACAATCCAGCAGTTCTGCATAAACAGCCGGACTCTGAATTTAGTTTGAGCTTACTCTGGATCTCTCCTGCCCACAGACTGAGGAATGTTCTCCTTACCTATACTACAGCTTCTTCTCCTGGGCAGTGCCCTCAGGCCTCCTTATGCTCCCAGAATCCTCTCTTCCTGGTTTTTTTTTTTTAATCAGAACCTGGGAGGGCGGGGCAGGGGCACAGGAGTAATCATCATCTGTCAAGCAGTCATGCAGCTACAGTGGCATCATCTGTTCAGTGAACACTTATTCCCACAGCACCTTCTCCGTGCCAGGCACTGTGCCGACAATTGGGATACAATTGTAAGGAAAACAGGTATATCAGGATCCACATGGAGCTGGCAGTCTAGTATGGAATAGGGATTAAATCAAACACATGAAGTAAATGTCTACGTATAAATCATGACGAGTGCCATGAAGGAAAAAGCAGGTTCTATGATCAGGAGATATGGGGGAGGGGCAGTCAGGGAAGTCCTGTCTGAGGAGGTGACAGAAGTCTCCTGTGAGCTGGGACCTGAAGTGTACCCCCAAGTTAAGAGGAGTTGGTGATGGGTCAGCGAGAGCAGCAAGTGCAAGCGCCCAGGAGAGAACACACTTGACAAACTAAAGGGCTTGAACTAAGGCCAGTGCATAGTGACAGTAAAAGACAGGGCTTGAGAAGTAGGTAAGGGCCAGATTACATGGAAAGTTGCAGGCAATGTTAAGCACTTGAATTTAATTCTAAGTGTGATGATTCACCATCCAGGGTCTGGAGTGCAACAGTGATGGTCTATTTCTAAAAGACCCTCTGGACGCCACATGTAAAATGGATTGTTGGAGGGAGGAGACATAGGGTACACCACGAGTAGACGCAGGACAAGAAAATGAGGCAATTGCAGCAATTCAGAGGGAACAGATGGCTTGGACTAGAAAAGTGGTGTGGAGATGAGGGAAAATGGACATTTGGGGAATATGTTTCTCCATATGCATAGGAAGGCAAGGAACTAGAGGAAGGACAGAAAGAGAAGAGAAAACCACCCAGCACTGAGTGGTGAGGAGCCCCAACACTGAGTGACAGGAGTTAGGCTGTTATAAGGTAAAGCTGGTAACCATGACCATAGTCCACAACAATACTGAGCACTTGCCCTGTGCCAAACTCTGAGCTAAATTCTTACACATATTATCATGTTGAATATTCTATGACCCCATGACAGAGCCTTGGCACCCAATGACCATGGGACCTTCCACACCAGCTTGCACTGGCTAATTCCAAAAGTCTTTGACATAAAAAAATACAAACCTGTGCCTTATTTCAGGCACTGCTGTTTCCAGCCTGTTACATGTAGTTGCAGCAAATCTAAACCAATAGGGAAATATGTTGAGATGTCTCATGGAATCCACAGAAGAGGTAAGGCTTCAGGTTTCGAGATGGGCCAGCACCAGGACAGCTTGGGTGCCTCAACAGGAGGCCTTGGGCTCTAGAGCGCTGCCCTTCACCTGCTTGGGCTTGGGGATCTCCTAGGGTTGGCTCCACATTCCAAATTCCCAAGAATGAATAATCTGATTGGCTCAGTATGGGTCACATGTCCTTCCCTGGACCAACTGGCTATGGTCTAGGGGGCAGGATTGCTGCTCGTCTCCCCACTACCACTGAAGGTCCACTGCTAACAACTAACAGAGTGACTATTGCTAACAACTAACAGGGAGGTAGCAGTGAGACTCTGCACACACCCCTCAGGGCCTTTGAACATGCTCATCCCTCTCTCTGGGTCCTCTCCCTACTCTTCCTTGCCAGAGTAGCTCCTCTTATCCTTCTGATCTTGCTAAAATTGTCCCTTTTTCAGGGACGCCTTTCCTACTCCACTCTCAATCCAAATTAGGTCCCTCTGTTACAGCTTCTCATCCTCTTCCTTCACATGAAGGAAAATATTTCTGGTGTGCATTATTTTATTTCATGCTTAAGGCCTGCCTCCTCCACCAGTCTGTAACGTCCTTGAAGGCAAGAACCACATTTAGGTTTTCCCCGCCCCGCTCTCCCTGCCAAGCTTTGAACCTAATGTCTAGCACGCAGTTTGCACTCAATAAATATGTGTTGATTGAGTGAACCAGAACAAACATCACATTTTCAATATTCTCTATTATCCAGAGTCTGCTTTCTCAAGATACAGCCTGACACCTTCAGACTGTGGCCCACATGGGCCTGTTCTAACTTTCCTGGATGCCTTAAATTTGTGACAGGGAGGACGCCGGTATAGTACAACAAGCGCTGAACAGGGCAACAGGGGATGGGGTTTGGGTCCCAGCTCTGGATAAGTCACTTCACTCAGTTGAATAACAAATTTCCCCATTCACAAATGAGGTTTTTGGATGAGATGATTTATAAAGCTCCTCTAGCACAAATGTCTGGAATTCTGATAACAATTCAATATTCTGTCCATGGTTGAAATTGCCCTGAACATGTGAAAAGAGGAGATGTAAAGTGTTTACGGAGAGAAAAAGTATATGTTTTGGACAAAATCCAGACCGACTAGCTGTTCTTTAATGGCAATCATTATGGATAGAAAGTGGCCAAAATGCAATAAAAAGTAGAGTTGAAGATAATGAGAAAAACTGCCCATGAATGGAAAAATATGGGTTCTTCTAGTAACGTAAAGTGAAAAGCCCAGGGACCTGAGTACCATAGTGTATGCAGCTCAACCTGCATCCCTTTGTAGAGGGATGGGAAGGAAAGGGGTGTTCCCCACCCTAACCTCCCACCTATCACCAATTAGCTCAGCCTGTACTGAAACAAACCTCTGTAGCTGGAGTCCCGATTTCCTAATCCAATCTCAGATTGTGGCCAACAGCCAAGTAAGTTGCTGTTGAGACCCACATCCTCCCCCAGGAGATGACCAACAAGAGCAAGATTTTGTGGTTATTCTATATGCATGACATACTGAAAAACAATGCCACATAATTAACAAAATGGCACACCATAGGAGCATGTCTCTCCCGAATTGTTCAGCACGTTCTTCACCTTCATAACTTTGGCTCTTTGTGTTAAATGTAAAAATCTTTTTTAACATAATCTTGTACTTACATGCATATTTCTCCCTTCAATTGCATTTAGTCATATATTTTTAAATAAGGTAGGTATTAGGCCGAGACGAGACAGGCGAATCACGAGGTCAGGAGATCGAGACCATCCTGGCTAACACGGTGAAACCCCGTCTCTACTAAAAAATACAAAAAACTAGCCGGGCGAGGTGGCGGGCGCCTGTAGTCCCAGCTACTCGGGAGGCTGAGGCGGGAGAATGGCGTAAACCCGGGAAGCGGAGCTTGCAGTGAGCTGAGATCCGGCCACTGCACTCCAGCCTGGACGACAGAGCCAGACTCCATCTCAAAAAATAATAATAATAATAATAATAAGGTAGGTATTGTAAAAACAAATGGGCTTGGAATTCTCCATCCCAAATTTGTAATAGGACACTATTAAAACCAAGGTCCTCTTATAAATCATCTTGAATCACGTGATGTTATGGTTAAAACTGAAAGGATTTTGGATTTTAATGTCAGACAAGCATTTTTTCAAGCCCCCAATTCACCATTTATTAAGTAGTTCTTCAACCTCACTCTGCCTGTTTTCTCATCTGCTAAATCCCGATCTTACAAGGTCACTGTGAAAAGTAAATGAGACAATGTATTTAAGTGCCGTGCCCTGCATCTAAACCACTGTAAGCCTCTCCTTTTCCTTCTCCCACTCACCAGGTGGTGGGATTTCAGGGGTCAGACCAATAGCCAGAGGCGGAGCCAGGCATCCCAGAACCCCAGCTACTGTGTCTCAGAAGTGTAATAAAGGCTCAAGCCAAAGAGTGGCCTTAGGAATCATCCACTTCACTGACCCTCTCCCCTTGATCTAACAGATTAGAAAACTGAAGCCAACAGAACTGATCTCCTTTTTTACCTTATTTAACCTTCCATGAGATATTGCCCAGTTTATTTATTTGTTGAGCAATTGCCGTGAAAGGCACTATGTTGGGTCACTGGCATTCAAGTACTCATTTTGAGTAGCAGTATGCTAGGTGCTACAAACATGAACCCTATCAAGGATGAAATATACTTAGAGACATGCCAGTCCTCTCAAAACCCCAGTTCTGGCCGGACACAGTGGCTCACACCTGTAATCCCAGCACTTTTGGAGGCCAAGACGGGTGGATCACGTGGTCAAGAGATCGAGACCAGTCTGGATAACACGGTGAAACCCAGTCTTTACTGAAAATACAAAAAATTAGCCAGGCGTCGTGACAGGCACCTGTAGTCCCAGCTACTCAGGAGGCTGAGGCAGGAGAATTGCTTGAACCTGGGAGGTGGAGATTGCAGTGAGCCGAGATCACACCATTGCACTGCAGCCTGGACAACAGCAAGACTCTGCCTCAAAAAAAAAAAAAAAAAACGAGTCCTAGAGGAAGTTGGGAAGGAGGTGCAGAGGGTCAGGAGAAGACTATGGAAAAGGTTATGAATGATCCTTTAAGATAGAAAAAATAAACTAATCATCAGCACATTGTATTAAGCCAACATTATTACTAATCATGATGAATTCACCCATATTGAATCCATCACTATCGATCATGAACCATGCCATTGTTAATCAATAAGCACCATCTTGCACAAAACTTCACCATGGCAAACACTTTGCCTCAGCATATTCAGTGGATGTTCTGCAGAATGTGACTCTGCTCCCCAGGAGGAAAAGGAACATTCACAGCAATACCAGCTGCTTTCCAGAAACCCTGTGTGCGGAAACTCTTGAGGTGCTTTTCATGTCTGTAATTCTGAGGGACTGTTATTCTTTTCCTGCTCATCCTCAGTGGATAGACTACTTCTGGAACCTGCTGCAGTCAACTCAGACAGTAGACAGGTGTCATGACAGTGCAGAAGGAAAAACAATGATGATATGTGAGTGTGTCTGGGAACCTGTGGGGCAGAAGTCAGAGTGGAAAAGGGCAGAACATCAGTTGGTATCAAACGATCACAAATATCAGCAATACCCAACATTCAGCATTTACTTCTCACATGGCTATGGGTTCTGCCCTCTCAGCTGAGCCCATCATCTGTATCTGCAGATTGATTGGCAGTTGCCTGAGCTGAGCAGCTTGGCTTTAAGGTAAAGGTCTAACTGGTTAGGGCTCCTCATAGCAGGTTGGGCTTACATCTGCTCTATGTGCGTCAGTTCTCGGGGGCAGGGGACAACACTCTCATAGGCAGCAGCAAACTCTTCTTAAGGTCATGGCAGAAGCATAAGCAGTCAAGCAGAAAAAGTGACATTTCTTAAGGCCTAGGCTCAAAACTGGCACACTGTCACCTTTGCCCTCATTCCATCAGCCAGAGTAAGTCAGATGGCCAAGCCCAAAGACAAGGGGCAGAGTGCTTCATACAGAGGCCTGCAGAGTCTCATGGTAAGGGCAAGGGATGTGGGTACAGGGCAGAGTAAAGAAAGGGGCCACTAAGTCAGTAGAATATAGACAGGCGGAAATAAGCATCTAAACCAAACAGAGCACAAAATCAGGGTGATTCCATCTACCAGTGTCTGACAAACAAGAAATGCAGCTATAAGAAAGTATCCATCCTAGCCAGAACAATCAGACAAGAGGAAGAAATAAAGGGCATCCAAATTGGTAAAGAGGAAGTCACACTGTCACTGTTTGCTGATGACATGATCACATACCTAGAAAACCGTAAAGACTCATCTAAAGAGCCCCTGGGTACATGAATTCAGCAAAGTTTCAGGATACAAAATTAATATACACAAATTAGTAGCCCTGCTATTCAGCAACAGTGATCAAGCTGAGAATCAAATCAAGAACTCAATCCCTTTTACAATAGCTGCAAAAAAAATAAAATAAAATACTCAGAAATATACTTAACCAAGAAAGTGAAAGACCTCTGCAGGGAAAACTACGAAACATTGCTGATGACATAGATGACACAAACAAATGGAAACATATCCCATGTTCCTCTATGAGGAGAATCAATTACAAAAAATGACCATACTGCCAAAAGCAATCTATAAATTCAATGCAATTCCCATCAAAATACCACCACCATTCTTCAAAGAACTAGAAAAAAATCACAAAATTCATATGGAACCAAAAAAGAGCCTGAATAGCCAAAGCAAGACTAAGCAAAAAGAACAAATCTGAAGGTATCATATTCCCCTACTTCAGACTATACTATAAGGCCATAGTCACCAAAACAGCATGGTACTGGTATAAAAACAGGCATATAGACCAATGGAACAGAATAGAGAACCCAGAAATAAAGCCACATAGTTACAGTTAACTGATCTTCTACAAAGCAAACAAAAACATGAAGTGGGGAAAAGACATCCTATTCCACAAATGGTGCTGGGATAATTGGCAAACCACATGTAAAAGAATGAAACTGAATTCTCATCTCTCATGTTATACAAAAATCAACTCAAGATGGATAAAAGACTTAAATCTAAGACCTGAAACTATAAAGATTCTAGGAGATAACATTGGGGGAAAAAAAGGTTCTAGACATTGGCTCAGGCAAAGACTCTGTTATGGTTTGGCTGTCTCCCCACTCAAATCTCATCTTGAATTGTATCTCCCAGAATTCCCACGTGTTGTAGGAGGGACACTGGGGGAGGTAATTGAATCATGGGGGCCAATCTTTCTCATGCTATTCTCGTGATAGTAAATAAGTCTCACGAAATCTGATGGATTTATCAGGGGTTTCCCCTTTTGCTTCTTCCTCTTTTTCTCTTGCTGCTGTGATGTAAGAAGTGCCTTTCGCCTCCTGCCATGATTCTGAGGCCTCCCCAGCCATATGGAACTATAAGTCCAATTAAACCTCTTTTTCTTCCCAGTCTCAGGTATGTCTTTATCAGCAGTGTGGATACGGACTAATACAATGAATTGGTACCAGTAGAGTGGGGCATTGCTGAAAAGATACCTGAAAATGTGGAAGAGACTTCGGAACTGGGTAACAGGCAGAGGTTGAAATAGTTTGGAGGGCTCAGAAGAAGACAGGAAAATGTGGGAAAGTTTGAAACCTTCTAGAGACTTGTTAAATGGCTTTGACAAAAATGCTGTTAGTGATATGAACAATAAGGTCCAGGCTGAGGTGGTCTCAGATGGAGATGAGGAACTTGTTGGGAACTGAAGCAAAGGTAACTCTTGTTATGTTTTAGCACAGAGACTGGTAGCATTTTGCCCCTGCCCAAGAGATCTGTGGAACTTTGAAGTAAGAGAGATGACATAGGGCATCTGGCAGAAGAAATTTCTAAGCAGAAAAGCATTCAAGAGGTGACTTGGGTACTGTTAAAAAGCATTCCGGGCCAGGCGTGGTGGCTCACGCCTGTAATCCCAGCACTTTGGGAGGCCAAGGTGGGTGGATCATAAGGTCAGGAGTTCGAGACCAGCCTGGTCAACATAGTGAAACCCCATCTCCACCAAAAACACAAAAATTAGCCAAGTATGGTGGCATGCACCTGTAGTCTCAGCTACTCAGGAGACTGAGGCAGGAGAATCGCTTGAACCTGGGAGGCAGAGGTTGCAGTGAGCAGAGACTGCACACCACTGCACTCCAGCCTGGGTGACAGAGTGAGACTCCATCTCAAAAAAAAAAAAAAAAAAAAAAAAAAAACCTCCATTTTAAAAGGGAAACAGATCATAAAAGTTCGAAATATTTGCAGCCTGATGATGCAGTAGAAAAGAAAAACCCATTTTTTGAGGAGAAATTCAAGACGGCAGCAGAAATTTGCATAAGTAACGAGGAGCCTAATGTTAATCCCCAAGACCATGGGAAAATGTCTCCAGGCCATGTCAGAGAACTTCAGAGCAGCCCCTCCCATAACAGGCTCAGAGGCCCAGGAGGAAAAGGTGGTTTTGTGGGCTAGGCCCAGGGTCCCCATGCTGTGTGCAGCCTAGGGACTTGGTGCCCTGTGTCCCAGGCCTCTCCAACCATAGCTGAAGAAGGCCAAAGTACAGTGAAGTAATTCAGGAATGGAAAACCAAACATTGTATGTTCTCACTCATAAGTGGGAGCTAAGCTTTAAGTTATGAGGATGCAAAGGCATAAGAATGATACAATGGACCAGGCATGATGGCTCATGCTTATAATCCCAGCTCTTTGGGAGGCCAAGGTGGGTGGATCACCTGTGGTCAGGAGTTCAAGACCAGCCTTGCCAACATGGTGAAACTCTGTCTCCACTAAAAATACAAAAATTAGCCGGGCGTGGTGGCAGCTGCCTGTAATCCCAGCTACTCGGGAGGCTGAGATAGGAGAATCACTTGAACCCAGGAGGCAGAGGTTGCAGTGACCTGAGATCGCACCATTGCACTCCAGCCTGCGTGAGAAGAGCAAAATTCCATCCCAAAAAAAAAAAAAAAAAAGAATGATACAATGGACTTTGGGGACTCTGGAGAAAGGGTGGGAGGAGGGTGAAGGATAAAAAGACTACACAATGGGTACAGTGTATACTGCTCAGGTGATGGGTGCGCCAGAATCTCAGAAATCACCACTAAAGAATTTATCCATGTAACCAAACAGCAACTATTTCCCCAAAAACCTATTGAAATTACACACACACACACACACACACACACACACACCTGGCAGTTAGGGGGAAGAAAGTATCCCATTTTTCAAGATGAAAAAGTTCTGGAGCTCTGAGCGGTGTTGCATAACAATGTGAATACACTTAACACTACTCAACTGTCCACTCAAAAATGGTTAAGCTGGTAAATTTTGTTTTGTGGGTGTTTTTTGTACAAATTTAGGGGGTACAATTGCCATTTTGTTACATGGAAATGTTGCACAGTGGTGAGGTCTGGACTTTTAGTACAAACATCACCTGAATAGTGTATTATACCCAATAAGTAATTTCTCATCTCTCAGCCCCTCCCACTCTCCCACCCTTCTGAGTCTTCAATGTCTATTATTCCACACTCTATGTCCGTGTCTACACACTATTTAGCTCCCACTTATAAGTAAGAACATATGGTATTTGACAGTTATCTGGGGCTTTTTTTTTACTACAACTCATAATGTTTTTAAAAAGGAGGATTTACTCCATTATAAATTCTGTCTGTGGTAACCAGCCTCCAAGACAATACCCCCTGTAATTCCTACTTCCTGACATTCACACCCTTGTGTAATTCCCTCCCATATGGTTCCAGAAGTGACTGTGACACAAGATTAGGTCATAAAAGGTTGTGGTTTTCATTTTGGTTCTCTATCTCTGTCTCTCTCTCATAACTCACTCTGGAGGAAGCCAACTACCATGTTGTGAAGCCACTCAGGCAGCCGATGGACAGGCAGATGTAGCGAGCAGCTGAGGTCTCCCGCCAACAGCCGGCAATAAACTGAGGCCTCCAACAGTATGTGAGTGAGCTTAGAAGCAGCTCCTCCCCCAGCTGAGCTTCCAGATGAGTCTGCAGCCCTACTGACAGCTTCACTGCCAGCCCACATTCCTGGCCCTTAGAAACTGTACTATAATAAATGTTTGCTGTACTAAATAAATGTTTGCTGTTTTAAGCTGCTAAGTTTTGGGGTAATTTGTAATGGGGCAATAGGTAACTACAACCCTATGTGATGATCATTGATATTTATAATGACCCAGGGCACTTAAATATTCTGACATTTTTTAAATATATATATAGAGAGAGAAAGACAAGGTTTTTCTATGTTGCCCAGATTGGTCTTGAAATCCTAGCCTTAAGCAATCCTTCTGCCTTGACCTCCCAAAGTGCTGTGATTACAGGCATGAGCTCTGTGCCTGGTCCTGACATGTTTTCTGAATCGCCAATAAAAGATGCAACTGCAAGTTTTCTAATATCACTGAAGACTTAGTATACTCAAATTCCCTGTGCGACAGTAAGTGTCACTCTCAGTCTACAAGGAAATATGATTGAGTTGAAATCCACATCCCCTCTACCCTTCAGGCTAACTAAGAATTTATTACAGAGAAGAAAAAAAAAGAGTGTGAGAGAGATGCCAAATAATAAGCAACCTAGCCATTTTATTTTATTTAAGAAATTGATCTTAAAGGAAATTTAGAAAATGTACATCACATGAGCAAAAGTTTTGAAAGGCTGGCATACTTGGATGGACCCAAGAATGGACAACTAACTTTTCTTCAAGAAAATAAAGAATAAAGAGGGAGCTATTTTTATAAGAGTGATGCAGTATAATTGTGGCTTCCACTCAAAGAAAATTTGGAGATGCTTAATTTTCTGGGGAATTTGTACTTGTAAAAATTATCCTCATTACTGTATGGATCAAAGAATGAGAGAAAATGTACTTGAAGTGCATTAGAAAAGAAGATAATAGGTAATGTATGTCATCATTTAAAGTGTTGCCTGAATCAACTGGCCACTGTTAGAGGAGATAAGAACATACTCTGTCAAAGATACACAAAAGGGTATTTTTATTTTGTTTTGTTTTGAAGTGGATTTAATTTTTTTAATAAAATGTAACTCTTATTTAGTGGCAAGTATTCACATACTAACACCAGTGAAGGAGTATTATGCAATGTCATTGGTGTCAGAGATAGTTACCAGCAAGTGCAATGTAAGCAAAAACAGTAGCGGCCGGTTAGGGAATAAATCAAGCTGGAGGAGATGAAGGTCGAGATCAGTTTAGATTTCTGGCATATCAGACATTATTCATTCCTGCTTTGCCCGCAGGGGGTACTTTCCTGGGTCGCTCACTGCTGCTGGCACCTGTAAATTAGGCAGGAAAGATCCCAGTTATGTCTGTGTGTGATACATTACACACAAAGACGTCTATAAAATCTACAGGTACACTTTGAAATAAAAAAATAAGATAAACATCTGTGTAATCAATATCTAGGCTAAGAAATAGAACATTACCAGTTCACTGGAGGACATTTTGTGCCTCTTCCAACACCTTTCATTTTGAATTTTAGGTTAATCATTCTTTTCTTCTCTGCATTGTGTGTGTGTGTGTGTGTGTGTGTGTGTCTTTTAACTACAAACATATTGCTTAATTTTCTTGTTTTTAAATTTTCTGTAATTGAGGATCATATGGATTTTATTCTTACAATCAGCAATATGGCTTTGATTTGCTTTTGCAGCTGTGATTTATTCATTTTATTTGTTGTACAGGGCTCCATTGTTTGAATATGACACAACTTAAGAAACCACTTCACCACTGATAGACATTCAGATTTTTTTCCAATTCCAGAGTATTATGAACGAGACTTCTTGAACATTTACATACATGTTTCCTGGTGTACAAACCCAGGAATGGAATTGCAGAATTGTACTAGATTGGTGCAAAAGTAATGGTAGTTTTTAGATATATAGACCAATGGAACAGAACAGAGAACTCAGAAATAGCACCACACATCTACAACGATCTAATCTTCAACAGACCTGACAAAAGCAAGCAATGGGGAAAGGATTTCCTATTTAATAAATGGCGCTGGGAAATCTGGCTAGCCCATATGCAGAAAACTGAAACTGGACCCCTTCCTTACACCTTACACAAAAATTAACTCAAGATGGATTAAAGACTTAAATGTAAGACCTAAAACCATAAAAACCGTAGAAGAAAACCTAGGCAATACCATTCAGGACATAGGCATGGGCAAAGACTTCATGACTAAAACACCAAAAGCAATGGCAACAAAAGCCAAAATTGACAAATGGGATCTAATCAAACTAAAGAGCTTCTGCATAGCAGAAGAAACTATCATCAGAGTGAATAGGCAACCTACAGTATAGGAGAAAAATTTTGCAATCTATCCATCTGACAAAGGGCTAATATCCAGAATCTACAAGGAACTTAAATAAATATACAAGAAAAAAATAAACAATCCCATCAAAAAGTGGGCAAAGGATATGAACAGACACTTCTCCGAAGAAGACATTTATGCAGCCAACACACACATGAAAAAATGTTCATCATCACTGGTCATCAGAGAAATGCAAATCAAAACCACAATGCAATACTATCTAATGCCAGTTAGAATGACGATCATTAAAAAGTTAGGAAACAACAGATGCTGGAGAGGATGTGGAGAAATAGGAATGCTTTTACACTGTTGGTGGGAGTGTAAACTAGTTCAACCATTGTGAAAGACAGTGTGGCAATTCCTCAAGGATTGAGAACTAGAAATACCATTTGACCCAGCAATCCCATTACTGGGTATGTACCCAAAGGATTGGAAATTATGCCACTATAAAGACACATGCACATGTATGTTTATTGCAGCACTATTTACAAAAGCAAAGACTTGGAACCAACCCAAATGCCCATCAGTGATAGACTGGATAAAGAAAATGTGGCACATACACCATGGAATACTATGCTATGCAGCCATAAAAAAGAATGAGTTCATGTCTTTTGCAGGGACATGGATGAAGCTGGAAACCATCATCCTCAGCAAACTAACACAAGAACAGAAAACCAAACACTGCATGTTCTCACTCATAAGTGGGAGTTGAACAATGAGAATACATGGACACAGGGAAGGGAACATCACACACTGGGGCCTGTTGAGGGGGTGGGGGGCAAGAGGAGGGAGAGCATTAAGACAAATACCTAATGCATGTGAGGCTTAAAACCTAGATGACGGGTTGATAGGTGCAACAAACCACCAATGCACCTGTATACCTATGTAGCAAACCTGCACACTCAGCACGTGTATCCCAGAACTTAAAGTAAAATTTAAAATATTAATTAATTAAAAAAAAATAATGGTCCTAACCTAATAGGATATGTGCATATTCAGTTTTACTCTATCAGACGAAACTGTTTTTTCCAGAGCAGTGATAACAGTTTACATTTCCTTCAGCAGAGGACAAGTATCTTCAAGTGTCACACTCCAGCCAGCATTTGGTACTGTTCCACTTTGGATTTTTCTAGTTTGCTTCGTATGTACATGGTACCTCACAATTTTATTTTGGTGGTTTGTTTTTGTTTTTTTGTTTTTGAGACAGGGTCTTACTCTGTAGCCCAGGCTGGAGTGCAGTGGTAGGATCACAGTTCACTGCAGCATCAACCTTCTGGCCTCAAGCACTCCCCACAATCTCAGCACCTCCCCACCCCTATCCAGTATCTGGGACTACAGGCACAAGCCACCATGCCGGGCCTTTATATTTTAATTGCATTTCTCTAATTACTAATAAACTTAAGATCAAACATTTTTTCCTACGTTTATGGACCACTTATGTTTCCTCTCCTATTAAATTCTTGTTTATGTATTCACTCTTTTTTTTCTATTAGGTTTTCTGTCTCTTTAATAGTGATTTTAGAAGACTTCTTCACAGTCTCAATACCAACTCATTTTAGGCAGTGGGGGGAGCAGTGGAAAAACTCTAGGCTCGTTCTGTGACTTTTCTTTTTGTACTATATATGGCAAGGTCTTAAAAAATGTGTATCCGTCTTCTTCTTTATTGATTTTGCCTTCTGCATCTTGTTTAAAAAATTCTTAGGCCAGGCGCAGTGGCTCATGCCTGTAATCCCAGCACTTTGGGAGGCCAAGGTGGGCAGATCACCTGAGGTCAGGAGTTCAAGACAAGCCTAGCAAACAAGGCAAAACCCTGTCTCTACTAAAAGTGCAAAAATTAGCCAGTCGTGATGGTATGCCCCTGTAATCCCAGCTACTCAGGAGGCTGAGGCAGGAGAATAGCTTGAACCTGGGAGGCAGAGGTCGCAGTGAGCCAAGATCACGCCATTGCAATCCAGCCTGGGTGACAAGAGTAAGATTCGATCTCAAAAAATAAATAAATAAATAAATAATAAAAATTTTTCACTATCCTATACTCACCTATAAGGTCCAAGGTCTAATGTTTTAATTTTTCCTTCATAGCTAAGCCTTTAATCTACCTGGAATTGTATAAGATATGGGCAGTGTGATTGACAGAATGCACAGATGTCTGCAATTATTTCCTTCGCTGTATCCATGTCCCTTTGTAATGTTGCTTTTCAGTTTTTACCATCAAGAGACAGAGCCTACTTTCCCAACTCTTCAAAGTGCTGCTGTGCTAGTTTCAAGTCTGGACCTCAAAAGGCCTATACAATTACTCCTGATGTCTTAGAACCCTTCCTCCACCATGTGAATAAGCCCAGACTAACCTGCCAGAAGATGAGAAACCATGTGAAGGTGAAACAAGACGTCCTGGGTGAAGCCATCTCGGGCCAGTCAGCCCCTAGCTGACCCAACAGCTGACCACAGATGAATGAATGAACCCAGCCAGGACCAGAAGAATCAGCCAGCTGAGCTCATCCAAAATTGTTGGCCCATAGAAAGAAGACCTAAATAAATGCTTGTTGTTTTAAAGTTCTGCCTTTTGGAGAGATTTGTTATGCATCAAAATGATAACAGATATAGGTAGAAATCCAATTTCATATTTTTCCACATGGATAATCACCTGTGCCTGTATCATTTATTTATGAATCCATCCTTCCTCACTAATCTGCAATGCCACTTCTCTCAAATAGCAAATATCGATATGTGGATGGGTCTGCGGGCTTTCTGTTCTGTTCCATTGGTCTGTAACTCTATCCTTAGGCCAATGCTACATTGTGTGGTTTACTACACTTTTATAATAAAATGTGTTTATTTATTTATTCTTTTTTTAAAGACAGGGTCTCACTCTGTCACCCAGACTGGAGCACTGTGGCATGATCATAGATGACTGTAACCTTGAGTTCCTGGGCTCAAGAGATCCTTCCACCTCAACCTCCCAAGTAACTAGGACTACAGGCACACACCACCACCTCCACCTATTTTTTTTTTCTTGTTTTATAAAGATGGAGTCTCACTATGTTGCACAAGCTGGTCTCAAACTCCTGGACTCAAGAGATCCTCCAACCTCAGCATCTCAAAGTGCTGGAATTACAGGCATGAGCCACCATGCCTGGCTTATAATAAAATTTAATATCTGGTAGAAACATTCCTTCCATCTTGTTCTTCTTCCTCAAGAGTTGTCTCTTCCTATGCTTTTGCATTTTTATATACATTTTGAATTAAGCTTCTGAATCCTCATGAGATATCTTATTGGAATTTTGATTGAAAATGCGTTGAATTGTTAAATCAATTTTGAGAAAACCGACATCTTTACAATATTGAATCTACTATTAAAGAACATGGCATACCATTTATTTGGTCTTTGATGCCTCTAACATTTCTAGAATTTTCTTCCTCAAGATCTTGCATACTTTTTGCTAGACTTACTTCTAATTCATTTTCAGTAATATTGTAAATAATATCTTTTTGTAAATTTCACTTTCATTGCTGTTGCCCTGCAAACCTACTATTATCTTTTATTTTTAACAACTTTACTGAGATACAATCCACAGACCATAAAATTTACCCAAAATATACAATATAATTATTTTAGTATTTTCACAGAGTTGTGCAATCATTACCATAACAAATTTTAGAATTTTTCGTCACTCTAAAGAGAAACTTAATATCCATTGTCATATCCTCCCCATTTTCTCCCAACAGCCACCCTTTCTTTCCTGACAACTACTAATCTACTTCTATCTCTACAGATTTGGCTATTCTGGACATATCAGGTAAATGGGTTCATAGAATATATGATGCTGGCTGGGCGTGGTAGCTCACACCTGTAATCCCAGCACTTTGGGAGGCCAAGGAGGGTGGATCACTGGAGGCCAGGAGTTTGAGATCTGCCTGGCCAATATGGTGAAACCCCATCTCTACTAAAAATATAAAACCTTAGCCTGGCATGGTGGTGCAAGCCTGTAATCCCAGGTACTCAGGAGGCTGAAGCAGGAGAATCGCTTGAGTGTGGGAGGTAGAGGCTGCAGTGAACTGAGATCGCACCTCTGCACGCCAGCCTGAGTGACAGAGACTCTGTCTCAAAAAAAAGAAAGAAGTAATAATCAGTTATCATTCATATTGATTTGTCAGCCTTCTTTTGGTGAAGTCTCTGGCTTTTTATTTTAAAGAATTTGAAGGGTCTGAGTAAAACTGGCCCCTAACCCTCAAGAACTAGATGGGGATAGATAAAAAAGTTTTTTATATAGTCAAGCTTTGTGAGTGTTACTAGTCACTGACTCTCCTCTTATGAGGTAACCAACCTATCTCCTTTTCTTACATAAGCAATATGATTAAAACTAATGAAATATTTGTGTACATTATATTCAAAGAGGAGGAGCGGTTGCAGCATATTTTGTAGTTTGTAGGTTTTTATTTTATTTTGTATTTTTTGTTCCTAAGGCTTAGTTTTCTCAAGCTTTTTACTAAGTGATAAAATGATTTGATCTGAGAGTTTACTCTTTATTTCTAAATGTCAGGATTTCAGTGGTTCTTTTAAAAATAATCAGCTCTACTGCTTACTCTGTGATTAATTATTTTCCCTAGGCCTCAGGATCACTCAGCTCAGCAAACAAATACCGCTGGAAGCAATGTTACCACATCATCAACTCCTAATAGTAACTCCACATCTGGTTCTGCTACTAGCAACCCTTTTGGTTTAGGTAAGTGTCTTTAGTCATCTCCATAGGGATGGGAAAAAAATACTCCTTTCCATTTCTGGGTAGCTTCAGATAAAATGAGAAAATAAAACATTATGTCACTTTAACAACAAATATCGTAAAAAAATAATTCATATAGTCCTATAATTGTAAATATTAAGGAAGTGGTTGGGGATATGGATGTCCTGGGTTAGCTTACATTCAATAAGTGGTCAATAATTGGCATATTTCTTTTTAATAATGAAAAAGATGCAGTGTGTATATACCTGATCTGACTACCACATA
This sequence comes from Theropithecus gelada, assembly GCF_003255815.1. NCBI lineage: Eukaryota > Metazoa > Chordata > Mammalia > Primates > Cercopithecidae > Theropithecus > Theropithecus gelada. The sequence continues at coordinate 97,006,974 of NC_037683.1, forward strand.
ATTTAGCATGAGTAAGATTAGCTAATTGTTCCTCATAAGCCAACGCCCCTGAGTAATAATTTTCTCATTTGTAAAATGAAGGGATGGGACTGCATTAGTTATTTTTGTAACTGTCCTCAATACGTGGAAGGGCTGGAGTCTGGGAAGCCAGCCAGGCCTAAAACTGCTTTTACTTTTCTCATATTAGTTTTTTGTTTTGGTTTGGTTTGGTTTGGTTTTGGTTTTTCAGTGTTTTGGTTTGCTTTAAGAGAGGCAGCATCTTGCTCAGTCACTGAGGCCGGAGTGCAGTGGTGCCATCATAGCTCACTGCAACCTCAAACTCCTGGCTTATGGCATCCTGTTGCCTTGGCGTCCCACATTGCTGAGGTTACCGATGTGAGCCACTGTGCTTGGCCTATATTAGATTTATATATTGAGGTTCTGTGGAAGATTTTGTTGAGGATGAAAGTATTCTGAAGCTTAACAGAAGTTGAAGTAGATAGATAAATGGATTAATGCTTCTTTTGATTCTGGTATGACTAATATAACACCTTGAAATGGCGTATTTTATGCGCACAGTTTTTACATATCAATGATCATGCCTTTTATCTCTTCCATGAGATTAATTCAGTTGTGCCACACCAAATATATGTTAGAAGCATTTGGGGCATGGCATGGCTTGACATAGGTTCACATTCACTGTCAGTTTTGTTTTACATGTTTCCTGCCCTTATTTTCCAAAAGAATCTTGTGTTAAGTCTTTTGATTGAGGAAGGTGTGTTTTAGTTGTCCAAAATTATTCATATGAACAATCTAGAGAGATTAGGATGAAATTATTTAGTGTTCAGACCTATGAAAGGTATTGTTGAGGTAATTCTCTCTTGTCTTCCTTCATGTTATAGGCAGAGATCTTGAATCAGAAAGAGGCTTTTAGTTATTTTGTCAGAGGCTACGCAACACCCATATCCCTTCATTTCTAGTCTCATTACCACACCCTCCTTCTATCTCTGCAGCTTTTCTCCATCAATTAATTCATAAATTAATCTAACTTCAAAGATCATACTTTTCCTACTCTGTTAAAGGCCCTGATAATCCATTAAACAAATGATTGACAAGAAGTGAATCAAGTCCAGGCACGGTAGCTCATGCCTGTAATCCCAGCACTTTGGGAGGCCGAAGCGGGCAAATCACTTGAGGTCAGAAGTTTGACACCAACCTGGCCAACATGGTGAAACCCCAACTCTACTGAAAATACAAAAATTAGCCAGGTGTTGTGGCACATGCCTGTAATCCCAGCTACTCAGGAGGCTGAGGTGGCAGGATCGCTTGAACCTGGGAGGCGGAGGTTGCAGCAAACAGAGATTGTGCCACTACACTCCAGCCTGGGCGACAGAGTGAGACCCTGTCTGCCTCAGAAAAATAATGATAATCATTTAATAAATAAATAAAATTTATTTTTATACATGCGTACATCCAGTTGTTGTAGCACCATTTGTTGAAAAGACAGTTCTTTCCTCATTGAGTTGTCTTGTCACCCTTGTTGAAAATCAACTTCCCATAAACTTATGGATTTATTCCTGGACTCCCAGTTCTATTCCACTGGTCTGTGTGTCTATCCTTATGTCAGTGCCAAATTGACTTTATGAGTGTATAAGTGAAATAAGTTTGTTAAATGGGAGATGTGAATACTCCAACTTTTCCCTTTTTCACGATTTTTCTATCTCCTTCAAATTTCCTTATGAACTTCAGAATCAACTTCTCAATTTCTGCAAAGGAGTCAGCTGGGATTTTCATGAGGATTATGTTGAATCCTGTGTTGCCATCTCAAAAATAGTGTCTTCCAAATCATGAAAACAGGCTGTCTTTCCATTTATTTAGGCCTCCTTTAATTTCTTTCAAAAATGTTTTGTCATTTTCAGACTACCATTTTATACTTCTGTTAAATTTCTAATTATTTTGTTCTCTCTGATGCTCTTGTAAATAATTTTTTAAAAATTTTTTATTTGCAGATTGTTTAGAATTACAATTGATTTTGTACACTGATCTTATAACCTGTCGCTTTCCTGATCTCATTTATTAACCCTAGTAGGTTTATTGTGGATTCCTTAGGTTTTCTATAAACAAGATCATGTCATCTGGAAATAGAGATAGTTTTACATATTCTTTTCCAATCTGGATGCCTTTTATTTCTTTTTCTTATCCAACTGCCCTGGCTAGAACCTCTAGCAGAACGTAGAATAGAAGTGGTGAGAGAAGACATTCTTGCCTTCGTCCTGATCATAGGGAGAAACATTCAGTCTTTTCACCATTAAGTATGATGTTACCTGGGGGTTTCATAGATACTCTTTATCAGGTTGGGAATTTTGTATTGCTGGTTTGTTGAGTATTTTGATCACAAAGGGAAGTTAAATTTTGTCAAGTGCTTTTTTTACATCTATTGAGGTAACAGATACCATTTTGCCTTTGTGCAAACTTTGTTCTGGATCTTTCAAGTGGCCCCTTTTAATTATGAAGATGTGAAGCAAGTATACAGCCATTATTTCCAGAAGAAGGTATAACGAGCTACTTTAGGGCTTGGTTAAGACCCGAGATTTGACTTCTAAGCTCTCTCATGCATCTGTTTGAACTCTCAGAATTAAACCGGGATCAAGGACTCTCCTGGAAGGGAAAGGGGGAAGATCCAAACTCTTCTCAATTAGACATATCACAACTCTGAGGCTCCTGTTATGTGAATATCTGCCCCAACCCAGCCATCTTTGTGGATGATTTGCCTCCCAGGGAAGTGCCTGTGCACATTAAGGTGCTCGTCACTGAGCTCTGTTTAACCCCTGTGGAAATGGGCAGCTTCATACAGGAGCACTGCCACTTCTGTTTGAGACTTACAGTACATGCTGTCCAGAATCTGGGGGTGATCTGGACTTGAGTGACTATAGAAACTCATGCAGGAAGCTGTGCCTCACTAGGGACTTGGGGTTTCCAGAGTACCACGTGCCTCAGTACAACAGTTTTGCAGTAGACGGGACCTAAAACCAGACCAATATTCAGCCTCTGGGTTGCCCCATAGTAACAGCTGGGAAGCACCAAGACAACCAGGACCAGCAGGTGGCACTCTTTGGAAAGCAAAAAACGTGGAATTCAGCTCTTAGGGGCACCTCTGAAGTTCTGCTGTCCTGGAAGCAGGCACAGGGTTTCACTGACACTGGTGTGCTGGGTATCTTTCATTGGTCCCTCCAGATACAATCTTCACCGTTCTCTTCCCTGCTGTGAGCCCAGGAAATTGGCATGCATGGGCACCAATGGACTCCCTACCTCTCCACCTTCCAATTGGGTTTGACGGGTGGGGTTTGGCCACTAGCAGATCACAGTGCAAGAGGAGGGGAGGAGAGGTTATTTATTCTCCTGATTATTTTTCTGCTGGGTCAACAAGGAATGTCTATCTCTCTTCCTAAGGCTACAGTCCTGTCAGATACTTCTTTCTATATGGTCTATTCTCTCTGTCTTTCTTTCCATTCTCTTCCCTTCTCATATAAAGGCTCCCTCTCATCGGCCCCTTTCTATTTAAGAGTGAAAACACTTCTCAGTTACTCAGATCCGGACTCTGCCCCTAGTTGCTTTTTCTGACCCTACCCACATCTCTACAAATAGTCCCTTTGTTAAATTCTGTTCACCTGCCCCAATTTGAGCATGCTGTTTCCTGCCACCACCCTGAGCAGCACAGCAAGTTTAAGATCCTTGGACATGTCTTGGGAAAGAAATCCAAGAAGAAGAACCAGATTTTCTGCTAATAATTCTGATTTGAACAATGAAAGAAATATGAGATTTTTTTTTTTCATACTGAGCTAGAGAAGCAGGACACAAGTTAGAGTATTTGCATACACATCTATTCCTCTTATCAAGCTTGAGAATGCCGAGAGGGTAATCTTTTAAATGCATATTAATATTATATTAACCAGCACATGGTAGATGTTCAAGAAATGAGTATTGACCATAACTGAGTCGTAAGACCTGTCTCTCCAAGCCTCAATTTCTTCATCTGTACAGCTCCCATCCAGATTGAAATCTCATCTACTCAAGCTAAGTATATGAAAAACAAAGGCAGTGCAGGAGTAATTGAACTATTCATTAGATAAATGCTTTTATGTCACTTTTATTGTTTTCTAGGACACAGAGTAATACCTACGACCTTGGTTAACAAAAGACCAAAGGAGGTGATGCCAAATGCAAAAGACCAAAGGAGGTGATGCCAAATGCAGTTAGAAGTGCTTTTAATCAAATAGTTCAAACGACAGATAATTAACACATTGTTTTAAAGCAAATGGACATTTTAAAGTGGAGCTCCGTCCTCTTAAAGTCCCAACCAGAGCTGGATTTAATAGCAGAGCCACACAGCCATGACATACCCTGCTATGGTCAACCCTCAACCTTAAGTTTGACACCAAAAGATGGCCGCCATTTATTATTGTGACAAAAGGCCAGATTACAAAACGCTGTGTACGGCCTGATCCCAGTTTTACAAAATATTCATACCCATCTACCTACGCGGGGGCGCGGGGAAAGGGGTGTCGTTTTAGGAAGTGCTGCTTATTGCTGCCTGGTGTGGGAAACTATGAGTCTTATTTTCCGTTTATTCTTTCTATAAAACATTTTTATAAATGAATGAATGAATGCTTTCCGTGGGTGGATGACGATCCGGCCTGCCAGGGTGAGGCTCTTCTGGAACCAAGAGGGGCCAGGACAGTAGGAAGACAGGTGGCGGGGCTTTGGGCGACTATGGGCAGCCCAGGGAGACGCCAGTGCCAGGCCGGGCGCGCGCTTCACTTCCGGGAAGAGGAAAGAGGGAGGGGAGGGGAGGGGAGAGGAAAAGAAGGGGCAGGAGAGAGAGATGGGGAGGTTGGGAAAGGGAGGCGGAAAGCATGGAAAAGGGGCGCGGGGAAACCGGGGGAGCGCAGAGGGGCACAGCCCTCACTCGCCCTGCCTGGGCGGGAGCGGCTCCGCCCCTCGGGCGCCGGGAAGGCCGGGGACGGCAGGGCCCGGAAGGTGACTGGAAGGAGCCAGGCTCGGGTCATGGCGGCGCCCGGCGCGTTGCTGGTGATGGGCGTGAGCGGCTCGGGGAAGTAGGTCCGGGAGAGGGCGGGGGGCGCCCGGGAGAGACGTTGCGGGCGCGGCGGAGGCCGGACGTGTCGCCGTCCCTGCCGGTGAAATGGGGTCGTGGGGACCCCCCACCCTTCCCTTTGCAGATGAAGAAACCGAGGCCCGCGGCTGCGCGCACTCTCCCCGCCCTCCAGCCTGCTAGCAGAGCGCCCATCCTGGGACCGCATCCGAGCCCAGGGTTCCCGCTCTAAGACAGGGAGGCTGCAGCGACCGCATGCTCAGGGAGGAAGCCGCTCCTGAAGAGGCGGCTGCGGGGCCGCGCAGTGGAGGCCTAGCGAGCGGCGCGGGGCTCGGTTTCCGGGCGCCTCGTCGGGGCTAGGCGGGAGGGTGCACGGCCTCTAGCAAGAGGACGCAAACCACGGCCCAGGCTCTCACGGACCTTTGGCCATCTGAACACACAGCGGCCTCCTCCTGTGAGGCCCTGGACTTCTCCGATTAGATTTTGTGAAGTGAATCGTTTTCCCCTTCCTTTCATCAGCTTAACCCGGAAGGAGACAGCGTTAATATGGAGAGTAGCTCCTGAAGGTTTGGAAAGAAAGGAGAGAATTGTGGAAACCACACAGGTAGCCCAGTGTGCTAACTTGGAGATTGAGGAGTTAACATTTGGCTTCCTGTTTAAACCAAAGTCTAACCGTGCCCTTTTATCAGAAAAGACAGCTGCTGCAGCATTCGACCACAGGCAGCAAAGGATAGAACTTGATCACCTAAAACATTATAACCTTCAAGGGCCCATAGGACCCTTCTAGAACTTTCTGAATCAGGAACGGCCCATGTTGTGGCCCGTGTAGTCAGGTGTAAAGACTTACTCCAGGTAGATGGGTTTTGCTTTCCAAAATTGCTGTAGGGTTCTTAGCCACAAAGAAAAGAAATCTTGAACTGAAATTGAAATAAAACATGGAGCCCCAAATCCCTAGCTGCCATATGATTTGAATCAGTTGGAGAATGTAAAATCATTGCCATCGTGTGATGTAACAGGAGTGAAGAGCCCTAGGTCTTGGTTCTGTTGCTGTCTGGCTATGTGAGCTTGGGTAATTCATGTACCCTTCTGAGTCTTGGATCAGTTGAGGGGGGTCTAATCCCTATGATGTATAGCTTGTGATATTCATGTACTCAGTAATTATTGAGCTCAATCCTTACTCTATGTCATTGTCATATAGTGAACAGGACAGATAAAATCCCTGCCCTCAAAGGATTTACATTCTGGCATAGGAGACAGAGTAAATGAATATATGTAGTGTGTGAATTGGTGAGATGCTCTGGAGTAAGCGGAATAAAGGGTGCCAGGCGGAGTGGTCAGGGAAGGCTCCTCTGGGGGAGTGGCATTTGAGCAAAGACCTGCAAGACTTGAGGAGTCCGCCATGTGGATAGCTGAGCAAAGGGCAGGAGAGGCAGAGGGAATGGCAGATGCAAAGGTTCTGAGGCTTGGCTTCTTTTTTTTTTTTTTTTTTTTTTTTTGAGATGGAGCTTCACTCCTGTTGCCCAGGCTGGAGTGCAGTAGTGGAATCTCAGCTCACTCACTGCCACCTCCGCCTCCCGAGTTCAAGCAATTCCCCTGCCTCAGCCTCCAGAGTAGCTGGGATTATAGGTGCCCGCCACCATGCCCAGCTAATTTTTTGTGTTTTTAGTAGAGATGGGGTTTCATCATGTTGGCGAGGCTGGTCTCAAACTCCTGACCTCAGGTGATCCACGCGTCTCGGCCTCCCAAAGTGCAGGGATTACAGGCGTGAGCCACCATGCCCGGCTAAGGCTTGGCTTCTTTAAAGAGCAGGAAGGAAGCCATTGTGGCTGAGTGAGGGGAAGCATGATGGGAGATGAAGTCAGAAACAATGCAGTTGAAGAGATGTGGTCATATGCTGGCAATATTTTGAAGGCGGAGTCAGAAAGATGTGTTTGTGGACTGGATGTGGGGTGTAAGAAGATGAGAGAGAAGTCAAGGATGATTCAAGATTTTAGGCCAGCCGGGCGCGGTGGCTCAAGCCTGTGATTCCAGCACTTTGGGAGGCCGAGACAGGTGGATCACGAGGTCAGGAGATCGAGACCATCCTGGCTAACACGGTGAAACCCCATCTCTACTCAAAAAATACAAAAAACTAGCCGGGCGAGGTGGCAGGTGCCTGTAGTCCCAGCTACTGGGGAAGCTGAGGCAGGAGAATGGCGTGAACCCAGGAGGCGGAGCTTGCAGTGAGCTGAGATCGGCCACTGCACTCCAGCCTGGGCGACAGAGCGAGACTCCGTCTCAAAAAAAAAAAAAAAAGATTTTAGGCCTGGGTAATTGGAAGGAGGGAGTTGCCTCAAACTGCGATGGGGAATCAGTAGATAGAGCAGATTTGGAAGACAACCTCAGAATCTCAGTGTGGGATATAGTGAGTTTCACCAGCCAGTCAGTCATCAAGTGGATGGTGGTTGGATGTCCAAGTCTGAAGTTCAGAGGAGAGGGACTTTAGATCTGACGGTGGGAATCATTGTTGTGTGGGTGTACTTAAAGACCTAAGGTGTTGAGATCACCAAAGGGGTGTGTATAGATAAAAAGCTGGCCAAGAACTGAACCCTGGGGCCTTCTGGTGGCTCAGCGTCAGGGAGATGTGTTCAATGTTATTGACTAGCTGAGTAATAAAAAGACTGAGACTTGATTATATTCATCATTGGATGTAGCAACATCAAGTTCTTTAGTGACTTTGTGAACCCCTATTGAAGCCCTACAGGATTTTAAAATTATACTCCATAACATTTAGAAAAATATTTGTCATGCGTAATGGCTGAAGAAAACAATAGTCTCAAAACAGAAAGACTCCATTTATAACACTGTTAAAACACAGTGACCTCAAGTACTCAGTTTGTTACTGTCTTCCCCCACCTGAATGTAGAGGATCATTTTCTTTTTTGTTTACTGATACATGTGTCTAGAACAGTTCCTGGCATTTTGTAGGTACTCACTAAATACTTGATGACTTCATGAATGAATAAATGGATGGAAGATGGCAGGCATTTGAATAGGTGGCAGTGTTGTTAGTTTTCTTTATATTTTCACAGTCTTAGTGAAGCCACCCTTAACATCTCCTCCCAGGTTTCCTTCTCTTTGCTGATGAAACAAGCTCAGACCTTTTGAATGTCTTTCTCATTGATTCTGCATCCCTTCCTTCTCCCCCATTGGCCTGTGTTGTCTTTTTAAGTCCCTTGCTCCTGATTTAGACCAACTCACTGGGAGACCTATAGACCCCAAATCTTGATTTGTAATCCTGGGTCTGACCAGTATTTTGGGGCCCAGCACGGTGCCTTATTTCTGCCAGGGTCTTTGGTGCATATTCAAGAGTCCAGACAGTGGTTTTTCGTTTCCCATCTTCTTCCTGACAGTCTTCACCCACATCTCTTTAGCTCTACTTTCAGATTATGAGTACTGGATGGCATATTCATTCACAGCTAATGTAACTTGGTCTTTTTGTTGTTGGTGGTGGTGGTGGTGTTTTGTTTTTTGAGACAGACTCTCACTCTGTCGCCCAGGCTGGAGTACAATGGTGTGAGCTCAGCTCACTGCAACCTCTGCCTCCTGAGTTCAAGCGATTCTCATGCCTCAGCCTCCGGAGTAACTGGGGTTACAGGTGTGTGCCACCACGCCCAGCTCAGTTTTGTATTCTTAGTGGAAACGGGGTTTTGCTATGTTGGCCGGGCTGGTCCCAAACTCCTGGCCTCAAGTGATCCGCCTACCTCAGCCTCCCAAAGTCCACCTGCCTCAGCCTCCCAAAGTGCTGGGATTATAGGCGTTAGCCACCGCGCCCAACCTAACTTGGTCTTAAGTGTGATTTCTGCGATGCATACTTCTGGCTTCACCAGCCGTGGAGATTGGCCGGGATGGTCTGTTCATCCATAGGGTGCATGTCTCGCTGAGCAGCCTTCAATAGAATGAACATAACGGGAAAGGTTTCATTGCTCTCGCAATCCTTTGGTTACATCAAGGAGCAGATCTCAGTTTGGTACAAGTGTGTCTAACACCTCTCTGATGGCTTTTTGGTGAAAGAAAGAGGACCTTTGTTAGGCAACAGTGTCCAGCTAGAATTTAATCACATTGTTCTGTTTTCATTACATACAGCTTTTCAGGTGCCTTCTGTTCAAGGCAAGTGATGATAGCTTCTTGTGTAAGGGAATGAAAGAAAGTTTCCTTCTTTAACACACTTATTTAATTTTTAAAAGCGAAGCAATTAAATAAAAACATCAAAATGTTGAGGTGATATGCAAAATTTAAGAGGGCATGATAAAACAGTATGGAGATAGGTAAAAAATTACGAAGATGGTGCTTAAATAATCGGCATTTGGGCAACACTAAACACTGAAAGCAAGAAAGCACTTATATGGGTCATTGTCTGCTGGCCTCCACCCCTACCCTGTGGTACTAGACTGTTTAGGATGGCTAAGGCCATGTCTCAGTGAGCTTACCATTACATCCTGGGTAGGTGCTCAATAAACAAATGAAATTTAGGTGGATGGATACATTGTGTGGCTCAGATCCCTTGTTTTACAGGTGAGAAAACTGAGGTTTAAAGGAACAGGTGACTGGGCTGGGAGCACTCAGTCATTTAGTGGCAGAAGGCAACTGTGGCCCCATCTCCAGTCCCGAGTCCCGAGCCCCTTTCACTAGCACATGCTGCCTGGTAGAGTATGGACAGATCGTTACCAAATGCTCTGCACAGAGAACGTTTAACTCCCAGTCTTAACAAGTGCTGGTGATCCGTGAGATACTGACCCATGTCCTTTATTTTAGGAGTGTGTCTCTTTTAAACTCCAAAAATGTTTTTATGCTTTTATGAGTGCCCTGAACTTTACATGGGTGCTGCTAGAGATTAAATCCTCCATCAGACCCCTCCACTCAATATTCTCAACAGAATTTGATGACTTTATGAATTCAACATTCCCCCCACACACACACACACAAAATTATGCAACAGGGACCAAAAACTGATTACTGAAGAAAAATCTTGGGTTTAATGAGATCTTATATATCGCCTTTTGAGAAAAAAATAGTGTTAACTAATTATTTCTTCATTGACATTCGCGGGGATCAGCTAAGGCCAATCTCCAGACTCCAGGGTCACGGGCATCACTGCTTTAGGATTACACCGTGATTGGTGTTTAAATTCCTGCTAGGACAGCCGTCCCTTTCCCAGACATCCTTGCACAAGAGGAAGCTCCACACATTGGGCAGGGCAGTAATGGGAACATCTGTGTCCTCTCCACAGATCCACCGTGGGCGCCCTGCTGGCATCTGAGGTTAGTAACCTGTCCTAATGCCTTCCAAGTGCGTGTCCCATTGTGTTCTGGTCTCCTTGCATCTCTTTTTTCTGCTTTGTACGGACACTTCCACATGGCTTTGAACCCCATTGGAGCAATTTCATTTTTCTCCTTGGTGATTACAAATAGCGATGAATAGGCAGGGTGCGGTGGCTCAGGCCTGTAATCCCAGCACTTTGGGAGGCCGAGGTGGGCGGATCAACACAGTGAAACCCCGTCTCTACTGAAAATACAAAAATTAGCCGGGCATGGTGGCGTGTGCCTGTAGTCCCAGCTGCTCGGGAGGCTGAAGCAGGAGAATCACTTGAACCCGGGAGGCGGAGGTTGCAGTGAGCCGAGATTGAGCCACTGTACTCCAGGCTGGCGACAGAGTGAGACTCTGTCTCACACACACACAAAAAGGTAATGAATTAAAGGAGGCTGTGGCGGCCCCAGTCGTGGGGGCTGTGAAACGGCATGACAAGGTGCTTCCCTCCTGGGGGTTGTCCTTGGGGTTGATGGGAACCAGCAGGTGGTATTGTTTCTACACCTGCCTGTTAGTAACCCCACAATGACTGTCACATTGGCCCATCTGCCTGCCACATACACCCTTTCACTTTGTTCTTAAAGCTGGGATGGAAATTCTATGATGCTGATGACTATCACCCGGAGGAAAATCGAAAGAAGATGGGAAAAGGGATACCGCTCGATGACCAGGTAACAGTTGCTGTCTGTGTCCATCACACGTGTTCCACCTGGGTGACAGGATGAGATCTCTACAGCACTTGGTGCAGTAGAGTTCCTGAGTCCTAAGGTCACTGTACAGGGGCTTCAGAGAGCCAGGTGCCCAGTAGATCCTCTACGTATGTTAGCTCCAGTCCTGAACAACTGTCTGAACTCGGGCCCAGGAACACTGCCACCCTCTGCCCCAGCCTGAACAGGTTCTGCCAGAACACCTTGTTGTGGGATTTTAACCTGCAGAATGTAATTCCTGAGAGGGCAGAGGCTCCCTGTGCCTCATACATGGGGAAGTCCTCATCTCTTCCCAGGTGCTGTCAGCCTGCCACCATCACCATACTCTGGCATTCACCCCAAAGCCAGAGTGATCGTTGAAAACTCAAATCTGGTCATGCCTATGACCCGGTAGAGGCTTCCCACTAACCTCAGGATCAAGACCAAACACCTACACTGCTAAGCATGCGTGGCGTGGCCTCCATATGGCTCCAGCCTCTTTCGAAACCATGCAGCCCCCCGCCATCTCCACGGGAGCACCCTGGCCTCTTCCAGTCCCTCCCACTGAAACACTTCTCCCATGGGGCCTTTGTATCCCTGTTCCCTTCTTCCCTGAGCTAGCCCTTCTCATCCTTTGTTCTCAGCACCCATGCCACTTCCACAGGGAGGTGAAACCTCCATGAGGGACTCTCATGGTGCCATTTCACTGTTGCACTTGTCCCTGTGGCAGCTCAACAACTGACGGTCTGAGAATTTGATTAATGTTTGTCTCTGCAACTAGACTTTACCCCTAAAAGGGCAGGGACTGTGGCTGTTCCTGTTAACCATTGTACCCCCCGGGCCTGATGCATAGTAAACATCACAAAATAGTTGTGGCATGTTTTCGAGTGAATGAGTGGATGAACAGCACTCTCCTGTGTGCAGGCTGTAAGGCCATCCCCTAGAGTGTCTCACACCAGAGTTACAAACTGTCCTCACTGGCATAACTGGCCGTAACTCAGGAGAGATGAGGGCAGGTCAAAGGCTGGGGCCACGCACTAAGTGTGTCCAAAGAGCAAGAACGAATGGAACTGGCCACAGACCAACACTGTTGTTTTCACTTTCAGTGGGGCTGGGCTCACCCCCAGGTGTCCTTTCCCTAGCTCACTATCTTTTCTTTTTTGTGCCTTGAGCCATTAAACCATTATTAGGTCTTTCTAGAGCACCCCAAGAGTGCACTTCTCTTTGTTATTGGGGATGCAGCTTGAGTTTGTAGAGGTTCGGGCCTGGAATCATCACAGGTTTGCAACATTTGATTTTAGAAGATAGGGCAACAGAACTATAAAAGAGAGTAATAATAATGAGAGTAATAATAGTATAACAGAGTAGTAATAAAAGAGAGTAGTAATCATGTTGATACTAAACTAGAGATAATAAACATAGGCAACCTAGTTCCACCACCAGGCTTGTATGACCTTGACAAAGGGCTTAGTCTCTCTGTGCCCCATTTTTCTCCTGTGAGGTAGGAATGTTAACAGGATCTATTTGATTGGCTTCTTGGGAGTATTAAATGAGATAATACAAAAAATATGCACAGAAAAGTGCCTATAGCATTCAACAAATATCACGTTTTAAAATTATTATTACTAACCATACACACACAACATAAATCATATATATACACCAATAACAAACCATTTCTAAGGGAGTGTATAAAATGTGACTGTGCCAGTGTTATTTTAGGTTTCTGTTTGGTGACTGCAAATAAAAGGTAAGTTAAATAACAAAGCAACCAAAATTGATAGATTTTAAAATGGAATTTCTGTAATCTTCCTCTTCTTCACAAGTGATGCTTGTTAAGTGGACTGTATGGATTGGGGGGTAGAATTCAGAAGAGAAATTTATGTACAGGAGAAAAGATTACTGGAAGAAACACAAGCTACTTACTAAATTTTTTCAGAAAAAAAAACTACAAGCTAGCCAGACCTTAGAGATAAGCAAAATAGAGAGAGGAGGAGGTAGAACGACAGATGGTTTACATTCTTAAGAGGTAGAATGACAGATGATTTTCATTCTTGATAAGAATCCAATGAGTCTAAGACTGACGATATGGGTCACAGCTGTGCTGGCACCAACACAGCTCCTGGTTGCCGTGGTAACCGGTCCCCACCCTCCGCACACTCTCCCCATGCTACAGAGCTGAGGAAAGCCCCCTGTGGATGGATCAAAGCGTGTCCATGTTCAAGGCAGAGGCCCTGGTTCTCCCTTGAGAAAGAATCTAGGGAGGATGTAGGGAGAGTTTTGTGTTCAGAGGGCTCAAAGCTGCAGTCTGAGTGGAACATGTTAAGGGCTCCCTCAGGCTATTTAAATGTAAATTAATTAGGCCAGGCTCAGTGGCTCAAGCCTATAATTCCAGCACTCTGGGAGGCAGAGGCTGAAGGCTAGGAGCTTGAGACCAGCCTGGGCAACATAGCAAGTCCCTGTCTCTACAAAAATAAAAATAAAAATAAAATAGCCAGTGGTGCATGCCTGTAGTCCCAGCTACTGGGGAGACTGAGGTGGGAGGATGGCGTCAGCTCGGGAGTTCGAGGGTACAGTGAGCTGTAATTGCACCACTGCACTCCAGCCTGGAGGAACAGAGTGAGACCCTGTCTGAAAAAAATACATGCAAATTAATTAAAATAGATGAAATGTAAAATCTAGTCCCTGGGTTATACCAGCCACATTTCAAAAGCTCAGTAGCCGTGAGTGGCTAGTGGCTACCTTATTGGGCAGCACAGCTATAGAACATCATTGCAGAAAGCTGTGTTGGACAGTGCCAGTCTAGAAACAGTCTACCCAAGCTGTGATAAATTATTAGCATTATCATGATATTAATAATAAAGAATTTCAAAGCTGCTCGTCAGTGAGTCTCCCCTAGGCGCCCGGCCCTCAGTGTCCAATCTGAGCCTGCAGTGACAACTGAGTAGACTTCAACTTCAAAGTCTATTTTAAAAAGAGGGTTTTTTTGGAAAAGAAAAAAAAATCCTGAAAAAAAAATCTCCTGATTATAATTGTAATATTTGCCCTGTATAGAAAATTTGGAAAGTACTAAAAAATTTTTCATAAACTATATCACCCTTAGTCTCATCTTCCAAAAATATCTATTAATTGAATTTTGGAATTATTATTCTTTCTTTTTGGAGGGTGGTCAGTATATAACATTCTATATACTTTTGCGTCAGGTAAAACACTCCCATCTCCCCGCCATTCCTACTTCCCACCTTCCTTCCGTCTCTCTCCACACATATGCTACCATTATCTGTTCTCTACCCATCATTCCCTGCCAAAAGACACTTAATTTCTCGAGATGTTTCCATAGGCCAAGAAAGCTTTCTCTAGCCTCATGACATTCTGATTTAACCCTTCTTGGAGCATTCATTGTGCTCACCTCCGAGCACTGGGCTGGGAGTCGGGAGTGCACTGCCTTCCCCATCCTTGCATGTAGGGACTATCTAGAACAGGGGTGTCCAGTTGTTTGGCTTCCCTGGGCCACATTGGAAGAAGAATTGTCTTGGGCCACACATAAAATACACTAACACTAACAATAGCTGATGAGCAAAAAAAAAAAAAAATCGCAAAAAAAAAAATCTCATAATGTTTTAAGAAAGTTTACGAATTTATGTTGGGCCACATTCAAAGCCGCAGTAGGGCTTGCGGGCTGTGGGTTGTACAAGCTTGATCTGGAGTGTGAAAACCTTGAACATCAGAGCCATAGGCAGAGATGCTAATTTGGATTGTCTCATCTCTTTCCCCTAAGACTTGTGTGTGTGTGTTTGATTTTCATAATTTATTATATTGTCCACAGTAACTGTTTGGAAGGCGCAGAGCTTAGTGAATTTGTTCTAATATCACCTTGTTCCAATTTCTTCACTGTAGAGAGATCTCAATTGCCCCCTTTCTTCATTATGAGCATAAAATTTGGAGCTCATGTGTCTAGGTCCTTCCTAGCACCCTTACAATAAGGTCCACACTCCTTAGCAGGCCAGTCAAGGTCTTGAAATTCTCTTTATCCTTCAAGATTTACTCTTTCCAAGGCCTACTGTTTCCAAGGCCTGATCAAGATTGGCCTGTCCTCCGAGCGCAGTGGCTCATGCCTGTAATCCCAGCACTTTGGGAGGCCGAGGCAGGCAGATCACGAGGTCAGGAGTTCAAGACCATCCTGGCTAACATGGTGAAACCCTGTCTCTACTAAAAATACAAAAACAAAATTAGCCGGGCATGGTGGCGGGCATCTGTAGTCCCAGCTACTCGGGAGGCTGAGGCGGGAGAATGGCGTGAACCCAGGAGGTGGAGCTTGCAGTGAGCCGAGATCGCACCACTGCACTCCAGCCTGGGCGACAGAGTGAGACTCCGTCTCAAAAAAAAAAAAAAAAAAAATATGGCCTGTCCTCCTGCTGTGTTATCACAGCCCTTCTTAGTATATCTCCTACAGCCCTCATCACTGCCCTGCAAGTAACTTAATAGATTATTTACTCATTTGCCTCTTCCCTTTGAGGATAGGAACCACACCATTCATATTTATCCCCAGTGCTCACTCAGTATGGTGCTTTGCATGTATTAACATTTAGTGTTTGTGGAATTAAGGCCCAGTGCCTATGAAATTCGTGAATTTAAACTCAAAAATTCAGAGTTGGAAATAAGTACTGTTTATTTCAACTGTTAAATCAATCAAAAAATAGTTTATTCCTTTTCTTATTTAAATCCCAAAGCAGCTCAATGAATTATATACGATCCCAACTTTACAAATGAACAAAGAGAGGCATAGAGAAATTAAGTAACTTGAGCAAAGCCACACAGCAAGGGGAGTCTTTCTGACTTCAAAGATCATACTTTTCCTACTGTGTTAAAGGCCCTGATCATCCAACCATTAAACAAATGATTCACAAGCAGTGAATCAAGGTTGGTTAAATGGAAAGAAAAGGGTCAGAGAGAGGGTGAGAGTGACAGCAGGAGAGGGGCAGTTCCCCGCAAGCGCATCCATGATAGGGGTTAGGCCTTAAGGATGTTTGAGGCACTGACTGAAAGGGTCATGACGGCACTGGCATGGTGCCCTGGCTTGAAGCAGGTCAGGCACTAGAACTTGAATTTCCACACTGGCGCTGCTTTGGAAAAACCTTTCTCCTTGTGGCTTCATGGGAGCCTCCAAGGAAAGTTCATAATCATTGAATTATGATTCACTATTTGGAAATTTCAGGAATCACGTTCAAAGTGCTGCTGTTTTATTTCCAACCCTCCCTATTGTTTTTATGACTGATGCACACAGTACATGGTCATTAGTCTGGTCTGCCATAAATTCCGATAGGGCGGATGTCTAAAAGCACCTATTTTTGTTTAAATAGTTTTATATTTATTATGGCTTTCATAGTTGAGATTCTGAAAAATTTTATTATGACTAGATGAAGCAATGTGCTTTATTATTGACTAAATCATCCATTAAGGCACTATTAAAACAATGAAAAAACATGTATTCAAAGTAAAGCTCTATTTATTTGTATGCAAGATAGAAAACTTATTACCCAAATATGTTTTCTGTAATTTTTAATTTTTTTCATTCTTATGAAATATTTCAGGCACATAGAAAGTATAATGAATAAGATAGTCAACACTCAGCTTAATGAAAAGTGTATTTGCTTCCTAAGCCATAAAATAATACAGAGATTGATCTCCATTTCCACAGCACCAGCAAACAGAAATATTTGTGCAGATGGAATGGCAGAATGTATAATCTGAGCAAAAGAGCAAAATGCAAGTTTGTGCCTGTGCTAATAAGAAAGAAATTCTCGTATTTAAACAAATTGTCCTCTCTCTTTGGTTCACCCCAAACTCATTATGAACATTTACTCATGCCAAAAAAAAAAGTATTTTTGTTCTGTGTATTTCATCTCTGAGTTGGTCCTAATTCATAGTTCGAATTGCCCCTTAACTCTAAGTAGATATGTGATCATGTAAATTAGCATTCAGCCCCAAGAACTTTCCAATCACTTCCTCTTCTAAAGCATTCTTCTTGCTGAATGGAGATCCGCAGCTCACAGCACTAGTCTTAAGTAAAGTCTTAAAGTCCCAGCCAGAGACTTCTACAGTGACAAGGGGAACACCTTGGAAAAGGCTGGTTGACTACCCAACTGGGACTTCAGGGCTGGCTCTCTGTCTTGCAGGCCCAGCCCCCTTGATATTGTCAACACATTGAATATGGATTCATCTCTCATGTGAGACCCCTACTAATCAGGTTTACAAGTTCCTGCATAAATCAAAATGCCAGTTGATTAATGTACCAAAAGAAATACTACCGTTACGTGGCCTGTAACAATCACATTAGTACCCACATTTTCAGAAGCCAACATACAATCAGAGGTTTCTTAGTGAACATGGGAGAGTTAAGACCAAAGAATCTGGTGGTGCGAGACCACGCGTTAGTAGGAAAAGGCTTGCTAATGAGAATATGATGTTCACAGGCCAGTGGCCAAGGCTCCATGTCCGCTGGACAGTGCTTCACATTTCAATCTACAGTGCCCTGCTCTGGCCTTCCTGCCTGCCCAGCCTGTCTGGGACAGACATGCTTCCTCTAGGTATGTGAAAATATTAAGTTGAATCACAGTGATGCCTTGCTAGCCTGGGAGTCACTCTAACTCCTTCACGTGACCTTACACATCTCTGCCCCTTCCTTTTAACTGTTGATCTTTAAATTTAACACTTAGAGAACAATCGTATTTCCTTCTTTTCCAAGTCCTTAGGAAAGCACCTCACTGTGGCCCTCATTTTCTCTAAGAAGATAAATCCTTTGACTCATAGCTTTATAGAACTTGACATAATTTCTACGATTTGAAGGCAGATGCCTCCATTTTCATGTAAAACATACTCCGGGGTTAGAAATCAGTCCCCTAAATGCTTATTCTACCTTTTTGTCAAGTATGTGGCCACTGTTTCCCTTCCTGTGGGCCAATATGTGCCACGTTTTTATAAGATTGAATCCCAGAGTGGGAAGTAGAACCTCCTGCTAATGTGGGAGGCTTCAAGACCCAGTGCCTTCTTTCATTACAACAGTCTGTCAGAGGAGCTGTTTTAGAAAATATATACAAGAAGGTTGTTTTTAAAAAAAAAAAAAAAAAAGCTGATGTAAGCAGTATTGTCTTTTTCATCTTCATTAGCCCATAAATGTGGTAGAAAAGCTTGGCTAATTACAAGGGGAATAAGAGAAAGAAAGGAATTTAGAAAGATGAGTTCAAATGGTACCTTAGGAATTAGTCAAACTTAGAGTGATCATGTCTAGGGTATTGGACCAAAAGCACCCAGAACAGTGGCTGGGTCTCCCTACACACACAATAAGCACTTATAAATGGATAAAGGAAAGTGGAAATCCAAATTTGTGCTTGAAGGGGCAGCTTCTCCCCAGGGGCAATTTTCCATCAAAAAATACTGCAGAGCTGAGTCAGTCCAGCTAATTATCCCTGTAGCCTATAATCCTTGACAGCCTTCTTCCCCATTCCCCACCATAAGCTCAGAAAACACTGAATTGCAATGGTGGTTTCAAGTTGCATAAATGTAGACTGTCCAACTTTTTTTCTCTTCACAGAGTGTCCAGAACATCTAGTTTTTTAGTAGGATGTCCTAGAAAACCTTGCCAATAATAAGCATTAAATATCTACACTCTTCTCCAAGAGCACATAAAGTCTCCTCATATATTCTAACGTTAATAACTTTAGTTTTTGCTTTATTAACCACAAAATAAAGACATTTTCTGACATACACAAAGACAGAAGGGCAGACCGTCAACTTTTCAGTCTAATGGAGGAATTTCAAAAACCTTTCTTGAAAATTTATACATCAAGCAGACAAAAGAAATCATGAGAAGGATATAGAAGATTTGAATAAACGCATCAAATCTGACATAGGCATTAATGAAAAGTAAATAACACATATTATTTTCAAGTATATGTGGGACGTTTATAAAAATTGACCATGTGGTCTGCAAATATGGAGCTGGTAAGCCTCATCATCTTGTTACTGCGTTTACAAAAAACCACACTTGTTCCACTAAATACACCCCCCAGACAACTGCTAACATAAACAGATGTTTCGTTTGTTAAGTACATTTCAGCTCTTAAGTACATACATGACAGTAACTGTTGTGATTTGAGTATTGATTTATGTTAATTATGTAGTTATTGACATTTAGATTATAATTTGTGTAAATTGTGACTGTCATCATTTGATCTGTACATTTTGTGATTTTTGTAGCTATTACATTTGAACTCCTAAGTGATCTCTGGTTAAATAGTGTGTGCATGGAAGTAAAGTCTTAGAGTTCTATGTTTAGTAAACTTACAGGACCCTCAATCCTACATTAGCACGCAATGCTTTAAAAATAATCTTTTATTTGATATGAAGAAAAAGAAATATTATTTCTAATTCTCCTCTTCCTTCTATGAAGGGTGGATCCAGATAACTAGAGGGTTTTTGACTTGCTAAGCACAAAGTGATAGCCTTGGTAGAATGACCTTGCACTTACTGAAGGTTAAATTACTCTGAATAAGAAATGTCCTGAGCCCAGGGGAGATACCCAGGAGCTAAAGGTGGTTACCGAGCTGGAGAGCTTAAAAGGCTCCTCATGGAAAAGATCAAAGGAAAATAAAAATTGCCAAAGTCCAAGGCAAAACGAGAACATCTCATGTGCCAAAATCAAAGTGTGGCAAGGCTGAACTAAACCAGAATAACCCACTCCCCTGCATTTTTGGACTATGTAAAAGCCAGGAGGGCAGGAGGCTGAGGTTTTGATGACCCTGTAGAGATGGGAGATAAGATTGTAAGCCTGTATGAAGCATGGAACTGGACCTGAGTATCTTACATAAAGTCTTGTTGTTAACATTGATGTCAAGTAGTAGAATATAAAGTCCTTATATAAGGGTTGTCTTTGAATGAGGATTAAAAATATTGCCACCCACTGAATTCAAAAGGAGCAAAAAATCTAGCTGCCTCCCTGGGCCACAGGTGGGGAAAAACAATGATCCTTGAGAAACCTGAGCCCCTGCTACACCCAAATTCACATTATATGACAAAGAGGCACCAAGCTTATAAACTGACATAAAACTGTTCTAGAATTGATGAAACTGCCTGTGAAAGTGTTTCCAAAACTTAGGACTTCACAAAGGAAAAAAAAAAATATTTTGCTGAAGATGAAACTACAATCAAAAACTATAAACTGCATGGGAAAATGGACCACTATGAGAGAGAATCAGCAAAAACAGTAATAGTAAGATGTTGCACTCCAAGAACAAGACATAATAGAATCAAATGGAAGACAAGAACAGGAAAATTTGAAAAAGAATGAAATAAAAATATTAGAAATAAAAAATAATCAACAGATGGATTAAACAATAAACTAGATACAGCTGAAGAGAGAACTAGTGAATTAGAAGAAAAGCAGATTGGAGCATATTACCCAGGATGAAGAAGAGAGCTAAACAGAAAATACTCAAGAAAAATGAATAGATGTGTATGATAAAATGTCAAACTTCCCGTATAGCTAAAAGGAACCCAAGTAAATAGAATAGGAGAAAGGCAATATTCAAATAGGTAATAACACCTTTCCAGGGTATGAGTACTCACACTGAATATGCAAAATAAGTCCTGAGCAGGACAAGAGTAATACTGCACAGCCCCTCAAAGACAAAGAGGCTTTTTCCTACCTAAAGCTACCAGAGATAAGATATATTTTCTAAAGGATTGCCTAATACACTAAAAGAGACTTCTCAACAAAGGCCCAAATAAAATGAAATAATTATTCAAACTATTGAAAACGTGCAACCAAGAATTCTTCATCAACTAACAAAATCTGATTCACAAGTAAGCACAAAATAAAGACATTTTCTAACACACACAAAGACAGAAGGGTGGACTGTCAACTTCTCAGTCTAATAGAGGAATTTTAAATACCTTGAAAAATTGATACATGAAGTAGACAAAAGAAATTATCAGTAAGAATATAGAAGATTTGAATAAATGCATCAAGCCTGACATAGGCATTAATGAAAAATAATATTCTTTTCAAGTTCATGTGGGACATTTACAAAAATTGACATGTACCAGACCACAAAGAATATTGCCACAAATTTCAAAGAATCAGTATCATACCACTCACATTTTTTACTTACAATGAACTGTAAAATCAATAGTAAAAATGCACACACATCACCAAAATGGTTGGGAACTCTAAAAATAAGCAAAAATTTTTTTAAATTAACATTCATATAATTTATAAGTTAAAAATCATAATGGAAATTATAGAATATTAAGTAATATACAACAAAAGTACTATCAATTAAAATTTGTGGGATGCAATTACAACATTACTTAGAGGGAAACTAGCCTCTAAGTGCATTTTTGGGAAATGACAAGAATGAAAAGTAATGAGCTAGTTGTTCAGTTCAAGTAGAAAAAAATAAATGCAAGAAATAATAGAAATGAATGCTAGTGAAAACAAACTGGGCACATGTTCTCAGGATCTCCTGAGGGCTATGTCATGGAAAAAAATAAACTATGAGCAAAAGCTAGTTGTTTGACAAAATAAAAATAGATCTCTAGTGAGACCGATCAAGAAGAAAGAAGCACAATTGAGATGAATAACAAAAAGAGAGATGTGGAAAACCTGATGCCAGTAAATTTGAAGACTTAGACAAAATTGGATATTTCAATGAAAAATATCAATACTGTGGGGAAAATGGGGTTGGATGGCAGTGATCTAGTGGCAGACACTGCTTAGGGACACCTGCTTTTTCCCCAGTGAAAATGTGACCATTCTGGTGCTGCATTTGGCCTAAGAAGCAGAAGGTCCAGAGAGCTGTATAATTTACAGTAAGGGCATGGATTGTTTATGTTACTCCTTTGAAGTAATGATAAAGGTGATAAAAAGTGACTACGTTGTACAGAGAGTGTAACCTACAGATATGAACTGTGTTCAAGGTTCTGGAGGCCTGGAAGCTGGGCTGAAATGAGCTGAATCTGCTCCTGCTGTGTGGCCGCCTGGCTTCCACCAGGTTCCTTATTCTTTAGCCAAGTAAGAGGATGCAGTAAGAGATGGGAAGGGCAGGCAGGGAGGGTGGCTCAGGTGTCTAAGTGTGGTTTCTTCTTGCCATCATAAATGTTGCAGCTAGCAAAAGTGAATCAAGAATAGAAAACCTGAATACAATACAGTGCTCATTAAAGAAACTGAATCTGTAATCAAAGATCTCCCCTCAAAAAAGGCCCGAGGCCTAGGGGGTTTTTCAGATGAGTTTTATCAAACATGATATATTATATACAAGCTGTTTGAAAGAACAGGACAAAAGAGAAAACTATCCTACTCATTTTATAAAGTTAGTAAAGCCTTGATACTGACATTTAATATGGTCCATATTTTTAAAATATAGGCCCATCTCAAGTATATAAAATCAAAAATTCTAAATTAAATGGTAGTAATCAAATGCCTAAAAGCAAGGACTTTAAAAAGCACATCATGTTTCTGGAATCAGCTTCAAAATCATCTAGGATGGGATTATTTGGGATGTGGGATGTGGTTGGGGGCATACGTACAACAAGACTAATCGTGGGTTGAAAATAGCTGAAGCCAGCTGGGCACGGTGGCTCATGCCTGTAATCCCAAAACTTTGGGAGGCCGAGGCAGGTGGATCACCTGAGGTCAGGAGTTCGAGACCAGCCTGACCAACATGGAGAAACCCCGTCTCTACTAAAACTACAAAATTAATTAGCCAGGCATGGTGGCGCATGCCTGTAATCCCAGCTACTCAGGAGTCTGAGGCAGGAGAATTGCTTGAACTCAGGAGGCAGAGGTTGCAGTGAGCCGAGATCACGCCACTGCACTCCAGCCTGGGCAACAAGAGCGAAACTCCGTCTCAAAAGAAACTTGCTGAAGCTGGGTATTGGTAATATAGAGGTTTGCTTTGTACTGTTTTGTCTGCTTTTCAGTGTGTTTAAAATTTTCAACAATAGAAAGGTTTTTCCATTTTGTTTTCCAATGCATTATGGCCAGTAATCAGGATTTGCACCAGGAAGGAGAGAATTTACTTGTCTCAGGAAGATTTCTTTGTGAAACACTGTAGCATGTGCTACGTAAATTTCCTCTGTCTTCTCTTTGGCAGAAATATAAATTTCTTGGAATACTTTTATCTGAAGGGAATTTTGTCCTTTGGAGGGTTTGAAGAACAGGACCAGGGGACAGCTGACATAAGGGTTTATGTGTGTATCTCTCTGCATTTGAGATCAGAGGTACCTGAAGAATACATGCAGTACAATAAAAGATTTGTAAACATATCAGAACCAGGGAGGACATATTTAAGATGGGGAGATTAAGATGGGGAGATACACACTGGTACTTTAGGGCAATTTTTATTATTATGAAAAGAGCCACTGACACCAGTCAAAAGAAAATGTTTCTGCCCAGGGGCTGGCCCCTCATCCTTGTGCACGGCCCGCTTCTCACACCACTGAGCTTTCGCTGGACCTTAACATTTGTGAACATGACATAACTATGTTTCTCTACAAACAAACAATACCTGGAGAAGTCACGTTGTGTCTGGGTTTTTGGTTTTGTTTTGTTTTTTTCAGGACCGGATTCCATGGCTCTGTAACTTGCATGACATTTTACTAAGGTAAGAGACCACTGGGCCTTGGCATAAGCCACAGCCAGCAAGTAAAGAAAACCCTCAGAAAAGATAGGAAAAGAAAAATGCACTCCTGAAATCACAGCTGACTGATGGTAAAGGATTCTAAAAACTGACTACACTTCTATCAAGTAACCACAACGATTTCAGCCAGTTACAGACAGCACGGAGCTTCATCCGGCTCTGGAGACACACCTTCTAGACAGCTCCACAGCTACTAGCTAGCAGCCTTGATCAGCCATTTGGTTTCCATAAGTCTGTTTCTTCATTAGTAAAATGGGAATTAATATAGTTCCTACCCACAGATTATTGTAAGAAGTAAGTGAGTTGGTGAGTGGGCAGTAGAACAGTACCTAATACATAGTAAGTGCTCAAAAAATGTCCACTGGTACCACTCCTGTTATTGCCTATCTGAGTCTTCAATTTTTCCTCCCTTTACTTCAAGCTTTGACTACCAGGAAGGCCTGAGGTCATTTGTGAGTGAACAGGTAATTAGCCACCAGGATTAGAGTCCATATTGCCCAGCTCTGCAGCATGGCCCTGAGCAAACAGGGTCCCCCCAACACTACCCATCTGTGGGTCTGACCCCAGTGGTATCCTGGTCGGGACATGGAGAAGGATAAGGAAAAGGCAGGGAGTGGGTTACGGATCTTCCTTTCTAAGGTGAAGTCATATTTTATTCATCTAAAACCGTCTGGGCCATACGAAGTTAGAATATACTTAAATGAACAAAAATTCAGTTTGCTTTTTTCACACCCGTTGACATGGCTGGCAGCCCTGTCTTTGCATGGGCTGAGTTTTGATTTAGGGGTTTACGGTTCAGGGTTACAAGGTTTGAAAACTTTTGCCTACCTGGGTCTCTAACATAATGCACTCATGAGAGTCTATTTTTACAGTACTGTCATTTTATAGTCATAAAAAGGAGTATGGCTTCATTTTTATGTTTGCTAATCATGTATTGGCTGCAAAAAAAAAAAAAAAAAAAAAAAAACCCGCAAGGGAGGCCCCTTCCTTCAGAACTTTCATTCTGAAGAGAACTTTATACTGAATCCCTAAGCCAGCCCCAAGTCAGAATTTATGCACCACCTCTTAACTCCAGAGTCCTGTCCTGACCCCAGGATGACTGCCTCCCACACTCAGCAGCCGCGTGGTCTCTGGCTGCACTGGTTTCCCCTTACTGGTGCTGTGTCACACTGCCTCTGTTTCTGGCTCCAGTTTTTCCCTTAGTGCGTCCCTAGAAACCTCTCATATTCTACTCGCCTTGCCCACAGAGAGGCTGATGCTCCCTTCTCTCCCGCTTTCTCCAGCTCTGCACCTAGCAATTCCCCCAGACACTGTGGAGTAGGAATAGGGAGAAGCCAGTTGTAGAATGCAGATCCCTGAACATCCTGCAGAGGACCTGAGCTTAGTTAGCTGTTTGCATAGCACAGGGGCGCGCTGGCAGCCCTGTCTCCACACGCTGAGACGGAGCAACGTCTGGCATCCATCAAAGCAGAACCAACACTTCCTGAGCACATCTGTATATCAGAGATCTCGGACAATGTTTTCCTTATGAAAGCTCTAAGTATGCTAGGTAGCCCCATTTAACAGATGATGAACTGACAATCAGAGAGGTAAATCCCTTCACCCAGGATTGTTCACTACTAGCAGAAGATCTTTAACTCAGTTAGTACTGCCTGATGCTTAACCACCACTTTCTAATGCCTTCCACTGGCAGGAAGTAGGACTAGAGTCCTGCACCTAGAATTGACAGAGGTTATTTTTAAATGTCTTCATTCATATTTTTAAATTAACCTCCCTCCTTTTTTTTTTTTTTTCTTTTTTTAAACAGAGATGTAGCCTCGGGACAGCATGTGGTTCTAGCCTGTTCAGCCCTGAAGAAAATGTACAGAGACATATTAACACAAGGAAAAGATGGTGCAGCTCTGAAGTGCGAGGAGTCGGAAAAGGAAGCAAAGCGGGCTGAGATGCAGCTCCTGGTGGTCCATCTGAGTGGGTCGTTTGAGGTCATCTCTGGACGCTTACTCAAAAGAAAGGGACATTTTATGCCCCCTGAATTACTGCAGTCCCAGTTCGAGACTCTAGAGCCCCCAGCAGCTCCAGAAAACTTTATCCAAATAAGTGTGGACAAAAATGTTTCAGAGATAATTGCTAAAATTATGGAAACTCTAAAAATGAAGTGAGAATCATTTTGTATCAGTGGTCCACACAAAATTAAGCATAAATATTTGTGCCATCCCAAACCTCGTTCCAGCCACCTTGCCCATACTAGATTCTAAATTTTTCTAAAGGCAAACAAACCCCAATGTATCAAGACAGACTTGTTTGGGTGTAATTTTAGGGATTATGCTGGTTCATCGGGAAGCAGAAGGGGAGTTTTAAAAGTCAAGCTTAAATTGAAGTTTAAATTCATCACATGATCAGAGGAAATTCTGTAATCGATGCTGGAAATTGTTACATTGTTTAGAACATTCTTGCTCATGCCGGTATGTGCACAAATAAATGAAACTTGGCTGTCCTTGACATTCCCTGGAAATTGGTGTTGGAAGTATAAACATGTACATCATCCACCCACCACCCAGCACACCACACACCTCCTAATCCTCTCTCCTGGACCTGTGGTCAGAGTGGTGGCTTTTTTTGTTGTTTTTTTTTTGGAGATGGAGTCTCACTCTGTTGCCCAGGCTGGAGTGCAGTGGTGTGATCTCCGCTTACTTCTTAAGCTAAGGTCTCAAAAGGTAGTCATTGGAGAACAAGCAAACTTTGTTCAGTTCCTTAAATGGCGTAATACAAACATACTCACCAGCAGCAATACCAAGTTTCTTGCCTTTCGCCTGAAATTATGTCAACTCGAACTGTCTCTGCTGATCACCAGCTCTGCGCTGAGCGGTTGTGTGTTATGTATCTGTGTGTAATTTAAATGTAGAAACTTACATAACTGCTACTTAAAAAGTAGAGTTTGGGCCAGGCGCGGTGGCTCACACCTGTAATCCCAGCACTTTGGGAGGCTGAAGCAGGTGGATTACTTGAGGTCAGTAGTTCAAGACCAGCCTGCCCAACATTGCAAAACCCTGTCGCTAGTAAAAATAAAAGTAAAAAATTAGCTGAGTATGGTGGCAGGCACCGGTAATCCCAGTTACTCAGGAGGCTGAGGTAGGAAAATTGCTTGAACTCAGGAGGCAAAGGTTGCAGTGAGCCAAGATTGTGCCACTGCACTCCAGCCTGGGTGACACAGTGAGATTCCATTTCAATTTTTAAAAAATTAGAGTTTGGTCAACACAATTTTTTTTTTCTTTTTTAGAGAGGAGGTCTTGCTCTGTCACCCAGGCTGGAGTACAGTGGCATGATCATAGCCCACTGCATGTTTGAACTCCTGGGCTCAAGTGATCCTCCCACCTCAGCCTCCCAAGTAGCTAGGACTACAGGCATGCGCCACCATGCCCAACTAATTTTAAAAAAAAAAAAAAAAATTAAGAGGCCGGGCATGGTGGCTCACACCTGTAATCCCAGCACTTTGGGAGGCCAAGATGGGCGGATCACAAGGTCAGGAGATGGAGACCATCCTGGCTAACATGGTGAAACCCTGTCTCTACTAAAAATACAAAAAATTAGCCGGGCGTGGTGGCAGGTGCCTGTAGTCCCAGCTACTCAGGAGGCTGAGGCAGGAGAATGGGGTGAACCCAGGAGACGGAGCTTGCAGTGAGCCAAGACAGCGCCACTGCACTCCACCCTGGGTGACAGGAGACTCCATCTCAAAAAAAAAAAAATTAAGATACAGTGTCTTGCTATGTTGCCCAGGCTGGTCTCAAACTCCTGGCCTCAAGTGATCCTCCTGCCTCAGCCTCCCATGTTGCTGGGATTTGAAGCATAAGACACAGTGCCCAGCTCAACAAAATTTGATATAACAAAAAGCATCGTTTTGGTGGAATAAAGATTGAAAACAATTATTTTAGCGGGGAAAAAAAACATTGTTTTTCCAGTAGGGGAGCTGTCCTCATAGATCATGTGAGAAGGCCCTACTCCACCCTGTCTGTGAATTTGCAGAGTATCAGAACTGGAGACAGATCTCAGCAGTCAGACCAAAGTGTGTGGCAGCACTGCTGGGAATATACAAGGCATGTGATTTCAGATGTCAGTGATTTCAGGTGTGGCTTTAAATAATTAGACACATGTGATCAGAAGGGATCCCCCTTATATTTCTCTGTTGCTCTGCCTGTCTGTGACATGGGGAGTGTCTGTTTCATATGAGTGTCTTCATCCCTCTCCAGCACTTGTCAAGCTTCCTTTTCAACAGAGAGCAGCCGCAGGCTCAGACCCCTGGCAGACATGGGGTCTCCCCACAATTTAATCACTTTATCTAGTTCTTGTTTCTGTTTTTACTTTCATTCTATGTAAGGTAAGTGTCCATTTTCCATTGAAAGTAGTGACATGACGGTTTTTGAAAAAGAAACATATTTATATAAATTGGGTCATTTCAAGATGAATAAAAAGTACACGATCCATCACAAAGTTGCCAATGTGGAACTCGAGCAAATGAAGAGAGAGACTTGCTGACCCACCCAATGTAGCCCTCATTCTACAAAGAGGAACCAAAGGTCTCTAAAGACCTCCATGAGCCTAGGCTCGTGTCCATCTGCTTGCCGTCCTGTGCAAAATCATCAGCAATGGACACTAGGCAGGTGAAGAAAAAGCACTAGAGCCGCTATGGCCAAGACATGCAATGAAACTTTCCAAAGGGCAGTGATGCGTCACTAGCACCGCAGCAGCAGGGCTGGGGGATGCGGAGCAGGAGGTGAGAAGTGCCGGTGCCCTCCTGGCATGCAGCTTACCCAGGCACCAGCTGTGCAGGCCAAAATCTGACCAACATGGGCCAGGTTTGAGCCTTTCCCCGTACTGTGCTCCAGAAAGATGCTTTATCCTTCGGTCCCAACCAGGGCCACAGGACCTTACCCTGGGGCTCCCACCCCTGGCTGCTCATCAGAGTCAGCTGTGGAGCTTTCAGAGGTGAAACCAGGGCCCCTTATGACAGATGCTGCTTCAGTGGCCTTGGAGGAAGCAGAAACAGGTCTGTGCTTTTCAGTTCCTCAGGTGACTCTAACAGGCACCCTGTGGCCACCTGTGGGCCCACTGGTTCGCTCTGGCCAGAGATTGGGTTTCAGAACCAATTTACCTGTTTCTATTCACCAGGGCATGTCATATTTGACTCAGGAACTACAGCTGGGTGCAGTGACTTGTGCCTGTAATCCCAGTGACCCCAGAGGCCAAGTGAGAGGATCACTTGAGCCCAGGAGTTTGAGGCCGGGTCGGGCAACATAGAGGACCCCATCTGTGAAAAAAATAAATTAGCCAGGCATGATGGCATGCACATGTAGTCCCAGCTACTCAGGGGGCACTGAGGTGGGAGGACTGCTTAAGCCAAGAAGTTTGTTATGATTGCATCACTGTACTCCTGCCTGGGCAATGGAGAGACCCCATCAAGAAAGAAAAGAAAAGAAGAGGGGAGGGAAGGGGAGGAGAAGAGAGGGGAAGGGAGGGGAGGAGAGGGCAAGGGGAAGCAGGGAAGGGAGAGGGAGGGAGGGAGGGAGGGAGGGAGGGAGGGAGGGAGGGAGGGAGGAAGGAAGGAAGGAAGGAAGGAAGGAAGGAAGGAAGGAAGGAAGGAAGGAAGGAAGGAAGGAAGGAAGGAAATAAATAAATAAATTACATGCCAGTGGAAAAAAAGACAGTTTTGGTGGCTGGCCCTTGCCTAAGAAAATATGGAGCCCTTGATTTTCCTCTTTGCCAAGCTATTTGGAGTCGCTTCTGGCTGGCTTTGGTTTACATCAACCCTCATATTTGGGGGCCAGGCACTAGAAGTTGTCCAATGAACACATCCAGCTGGATAAGTCCCCCTGCCATATGGAGGGAGAAATCAACCAATCCATTGTGCTTAGTAGTGAGTCCAGACTGTATGTGACAGGCACCGTGGAGGGTTTGAGGCTTGTGACACAAAGCCCTGGCTGTCAGGTGGCTCCAGTTGGGGTGAAAGATAAGGCATCGTGTACTCTCTGGCACCAACTAAACTCCCGAGACAGAAAGGAAGCAACGAGGGCCTTGACCATGGGGACTTAGACATGCTGAAAAGCATCCGTTCTGGCTGGATCGTGCCCCTGTCCTAGCTCCCTCCCCATCATGAATGCCAAAGCACATTCCTTGACAAAAGACTTAAGCCAGACCCCCACAGCTGCTCCACAGCTGAACTACCCTTTGGCCTCCCCTCCGTCATGGTGCCAGGAAACAGAGGAAAAACTGAGGAAGGCAGTGGTTCTCAACCTCCACTGCCTGTTAGAGTCACCTGAGGAACTGAAAAGCACAGACCTGTTTCTGCTTCCTCCAAACCCACTGAAGCAGCATCTGTCATGAGGGGCCCCGGTCTCATCTCTGAAAGCTCCACAGCTGACCTGATGAGCAGCCAGGGGTGGGAGCCCCAGGGTGAGGTCTGACAACCAGGACCCCATTTGGATCCCCTGCTCATGCTGAGCCCACTTAGATGGCAGCAGCAGGGAGAATCTTAATGCAGGTGAAGTTTAGGACTGGATTAGTTCTTGCCAAAGACCCGCTGGACAACTCACGAAAGGCCAGGGATGAAGTGCAGTCTCTAAAGTGGCGCTTTGGGTTGGTGATAGGCTGGGGAGCACCTAACCCTCAACCGTGTAAAGCGGCTGATTGATTTGGCAGGGATCACAGGTAGCAGGTAGAAAGGACCAAAGAGATGGGTGGAGAATTCCTTTTCTGGCTAAGGACACTGATCTACAGGGAAAGTTGGGTTGGCTAAGAGGGTCTGGCTGCAGGGAAAGGATAATCTATTGATTGACATTTTAATACTGCCCTGGCCTTCCCCTCTCAAGTATTTCTCTTGGTGTAACAGCAGGGAATCGTCAATGAGGCATTCAGATGAAGTGAACACACAGAGAGATAAGGGAAAAGGTGTCCAGAGTAGAAGAATCCATAGAGACAGATGGATGGGTTGCCTGGGATGGGGAAGGCAGGACTTGGGACTGGCTGCTAACAGGTACACAGTTTCTTCTGGGGGTGATGGACATGTCCCGGAGTTACACAGTAGTGATGTTTGCACAGCATAGTGAAATAGGCTACATCCACTGATGTGCGCTTTCAAATGAATTTTATGGTATATAAATTTTTATCTGCCATTTTTTGATACTGGCATTTTTTTATCTCAATAAAAAAAATCAATGCAGTGAATGCACCACTGTGGAGGGCCGCAACCCCAGCGCAGGCGCCTCCCCATCATCCCACTTGGAGAAAGTCTATGAGCGGAAGGGTAGGCCTGCGTCCAGCTCCCACGCACCTTACACCTAAGAATGAGTCCTGGGTTTAAAGAGTTTTCTTTTCTCCTTTTTTGAAACAGAGTCTCACTCTGTTGCCCAGGCTGGAGTACAGTGGCCCAATCTCAGCTCACTGCATCTCCGCCTCCCGGGTTCAAGTGACTCTCCTGCCTCAGCCTCCCGAGTAGCTGGTACATACCACCACACCCTGCTAATTTTTGTGTTTTTAGTAGCAATGGGGTTTCACCATGTTGGCCAGGCTGGTCTCAAACTCCTGGCCTCAAGTGATCTGCCCACCTCGGCCTCCCAAAGTGCTGGGATTACAGGTGTGAGCCATTGTGCCTGGCCCCCATTTTATTTTTTAACTTTACCAAGAATTATCATTTAGAAAATCATAATGTGATGTGTTTGTCACCGACACGGCAACCCACAAGCACTTGCATTCTTTCAGGGGTGACCCCACAATGGGCGCAAGCATATAACGACTCCATTGTGTTTACTGTAGTCGTGCTCAAGCAGTACGCACTGAAAGTTTATTCGTACTTTCATGTGTCCTTTACGTTAGAGCTAAGGCATACATTTATTACTTGCTTAGGTACGTTTTGTTAGCAATTAATCTCATTTTGTTATAGTAAAGGGGCATTAGAAAATAGCTGTTACAAAGGAGGTGTTGAAAAGGAGTCTGGTGGGTTGAGAGCACCGCTCTCATCTTCCCAAACGTGGTCCCAGGGAGGCTGAGGTGTGGACCGGTACTGCCCTCTTGTGGCCGGGGTGGGAGGGACCCAGCAAGCACAAAGAGCCCAGGGAAGAAGGGCCGGATGGTTTGCGGTGGCTCAAAATGGATGGAGATAAAAGATTCACCTTCTCCTCTGGCAGGATTCTCCACCACCACCGCCCCCTCCCCAGTCTCCATTCCCACCACCAGAGAAATTTCAGATTAAACATTTTTCTCTCCTGTAAAATGAGGGCGTTACCTGCCTCGTAAGAATGAAGTCTTTTGGCTCTGATAGCTTAGTCCCGCCAGGGTCTCTGTATTTCCACACCCCTTTCCCCAGCCCTTGGGCAGCTTACATCAGGCAGGGTCTAGGATGAGGTCCCTGAAGCATGGGATGAACTAGCAATCAGCTGAGCAGCCGGCTCTGGAATCAGGACCCGGAAAAACCTGGGCTCAAGGCACAGCACTGGCGTAAACTCGCTGGGTGACATAGATAAGGCAGCCCTAGGGGATGTCACTAGATGCTGCCAAGGTCCAGTGCTCACATCCTGTGCCTCTCTAGAGTCTGCTCTGATGAGCAAATTATTTTTCAGTGGATGGAGTGCAAGAACCAGGAGAAAACTATAACAAGCTGACTTTAATCAAAGACACCATCCATCAGGGATTTTAATTTTCTGAAACTGTAATATGCAAGTTTATTATCCCTCCACTGAACAGCACATCTGTTCATTCAAAGATGAAATATTCAAGATCAGAGTATTAACTGTATCATGGGCCAGCAATTACCAAGGAATGAGGATCTGATTAGACATTCAGCCAGTAAGCTGTGTTGAGCATCAGTGTGGCGAGTTGTTTCAGCCCAGCTTCACACAATCTCATGTGTGAAATGGGAGCTGGTGCTAATTTCCTGATGATCCAGCGGTTTCCCTCCAGCAACCTACCCTGGATGCTGTGCAAATTAAAGTCCACTTTGTGGGAGGTTGAAGTCACTGGTCATCACTTAGGAAGACCCCAGACCTGATGCTGAGTAAATCTAACACGTACCTTAATCAGGGACCCAGTCAGATGGTGCCTAAGGAAATGCCCTCAACCCTTGACAGTCCATGGCAAGACTTGCAAATTTGAATGGCCAAAGAATGCGACCAACACTAGTGGGATATGGGAGACTGTGACAAAATTAAAAATGCACGCTCTATCTGAATAGGGCAACCACGGTGCAGCTCCAGACCAGATAACACAGGAACACAATCTGCCCTGTACAAGTTGGGCTGACTGCTCACTGTGTAACAACACACTTCCAAAAATTGTGCAAAAGACTCAGTAAGATGTCAGAAAGGATTAAGGATTTGGATGCATGATAGGTAGTCCTGGGTAGGGTTCAAGGAAGCAGGGCTCTCTAAATGGATGCTGTCAGGAAGTGGGGGATAACTGGTTATCTTAAGAAAATAAGATGGCTCATGCCTGTAATCCCAGCACTTTGGGAGGCCGAGGTGGGCGGTCACGAGGTTAAGAGATTGAGACCATCCTGGCTAACACGGTGAAACCCCATCTCTACTAAACATACAAAAATTAGCTGGGCATGGTGGCAGGTGCCTGTTATCCCAGCTGCTCGGGAGGCTGACGCAGGAGAATTGCTTGAACCTGGGAGGCGGAAGTTGCAGTGAGCCAAGATTGCACCACTGCACTCCAGCCTGGTGACAGAGAGAGACTCTATCTCAAAAAATAAAAATAAATAAATAAAAAATAAAGTAAAGTGTGAAGAAGGAAGTGAAGCTAAAGCTGTAACTGGTTAACAAGCACATTAACCAGGACAGGGAGATGTTTGGTCAATTTTGCATCTTGGAAAATGCTCATGTTTTTCAGTGTGGACATGACTAAAGAAATGTTCCTTTGTCTTGACCCACCACGGCTGAAGAGCAGTCTTGTACTGACGTAGGTGTCCTGTGAAATTGTGTACGCTCAGCAGGACATGGAGGTACAGCTTTTAATACCAGGCTAGCATCTGGATGACAGGAACTACTTTTCTTTTTCCTGGTAGCTGCCCCATTTTACACTCCCACCAGCAATATAAGGTTCCAATTTCTCCACATTCACCAACAATTGTTATTGGTCTGTCTTCATTACAGCCATCCCAGTGAGTGTGAAGTGGTATCTCCTTAAGATTTTGATTCGCATTTCCCTAGTGATGAAAAGCATCTTTTCACATGCTTATTGGTGATTTGTTCATCTTCCTTGGAGACATGTCTATTCAAATTCTTTATATTTTTAAAATTGTCTCTTCATTGTTGAGTTGTAAAAGTTCTTGATCAGATACATTACTTGCAAATGTTATCTTGCATTCTGTGAGTTGGATTCTCTTTGTACTTTCTTCATCATTTCCTTTGAAGCAAAAAAACCTTAAAGTTTGATGAAGTCCAATTTACCTATTTCTCATTGGTTGTTTGTGCTTTTGGTGTCCTAGCTAAAAAACCACTGCCTTACCCAAGGTCACAAAGATTTACACCTATGTTTACTTCTAAGAGTTTTATGTCGCTTTAGCTCATGTCTTGGCTCCATTCTGGGTTACTTTTTTGAATAAGAATATGCATTTTAACAAGGTCCCAGGTAATTTGCATGCACAATTGAAGCTGAAAACCACTGCCTAAGTCACACCCTGGCAGCACATTACAATCACTTTAAGAGCTTTTAAAATGTATGCATAAGCCTCACCCAGATACAATTCCGCTTAGTCTGAGGTGGCCTTATTTTTTAATGTTTTCAGTTGATTCTAATGTGAAGCGAGGGTTGAGAATTACCACCTTTGCTGACTAACATTTTCTGTAGCCCTCAACTAATTCTTCAGTTTAATGAGGATGTCCACAAAGCTATCACTTGCCTCATTGCCTAATCAATGTTTTATGTCTTTAACTTATTTGACGAATGGTATATTTAACATCATTCATACATTCTTTCCATATGGATTTCACCCACATGCTTTTGTTAGGTTGGTTTGTATCCACTGCTTTATATGTGATGCTGAGACTTCTAACAGTGCTACATTAAAATTGGGATCAGCATTCACAGTGCACATAGTACATGAGTATGAACAG
Source organism: Theropithecus gelada (assembly GCF_003255815.1). Taxonomy (NCBI): domain Eukaryota; kingdom Metazoa; phylum Chordata; class Mammalia; order Primates; family Cercopithecidae; genus Theropithecus; species Theropithecus gelada. The sequence continues at coordinate 97,041,895 of NC_037683.1, forward strand.
GCTTAGTGTCTGCGGATATAATACAAATCACACCTTCATTAAGACTAGAGAATGGCAGTAATACCGGGTGATAAGTGTATGAGAGTGGACAAGAGATAGAAATGAGAAGAGGAAGTATAGAACTTCAACAATTTCCTGAGAAAACCAAAGACCTCAGTTGGTCAAGAGCATGGTCTACAATCAGCAACATTTCAGCATCTATTATCATTTTATCTTTAAGTCATTATTTGTCCTTGGTCTTGCTGGGTTTTGTTTTTATTATTTTCTTAAAGGAGAAGGGTGGGAATGTGTAAAACATTCTGGTCTTCCTTTTGCAAATCTAGAACCACAAAACCAATTACAAATTGGGACTCTTGCCATAAACAAAAATAACTTCAATTTATCAGTGACCTAAATAGAAGAGCTAAAACCAAAAAACTCTTAGAAGAAAATATAGGAGGAAACAATGTATTCTGTGTTTTCTTTTTTTGTGTCGGGGGGAGCGGGGGACGGAGTTTCACTCTTGTCACCCAGGCTGGAGTGCAGTAGAGCAATCTTGGCTCACTGCAACCTCTGCCTCCCGGGTTCAAATGATTCTCCTGCCTCAGCCTCCCAAGTAGCTGGGATTACAGGCATGCACCACCAGACCCAGCTAATTTTGTAGTTTTAGTAGAAACAGGGTTTCACTATGTTGGCCAGGCTGGTCTCAAACTCTGACCTCAGGTGATCCACTCGCCTCAGCCTCCAATTTTGTATTTTTAGTAGAAACAGGGTTTCACTATGTTGGTCAGGCTGGTCTTAAACTCTGACCTCAGATGATCCACCCGCCTCAGCCTCCCGGAAGTGCTGCAATTACGGGTGTGAGCCACAGCGCCCAGCCTAGCAATGTTTTCTTAGCTGCAATACCAAAAGCACAAGCAACAAAAGAAAAATAGAAAAAGACTTCATGCTCCAAAGGTATACAAATGGCCAATAACATATGAAAAGATTCTCATCATCAAGTCATTATGGGAATGCAAATCAAAACCACAATGAGGCCTGGTGCTGCTCACACCTATAATGCCAGCAGTTTGGGAGGCCAAGGCAGGTAGATCACCTGAGGTCAGGAGTTCGAGACCAGCCTGGCCAGCAAGGTGAAACCCCATCTCTACTAAAAATACAAAAATCAGCTGGGCATGGTGGCGCATGCCTGTAGTCCCAGCTACTCAGGAGGCTGAGGTAGAAGAATCATTTGAACCCAGGAGGCAAAGGTTGCAGTGAGCTGAGATCATACCACTGCACTCCAGCCTGGGCAACAGAGTAAGACTCTTGTCTCAAAAACAAGAAAACAAAAAAACTCACAATGAGATCCCACTTCACACCTACCACGATGGCAGTAATTTAAAAACAAAAACAAAAACCAAAAAAAAAACGGGGACGGGAAGTGGAGGAGGAATGAAGTGTTGGCAAGATGTAGAGAAACTGGAACCCAAACAACACTGGTGGGAATGTAAAATGGTGCAGCCACTATGGAAAACAGTTCAGCAGTTCCGTAAAAAGTTAACAACGGAATCACCATTATGAGCCAGCAATTCCACTCCTACATATATCCTCAAAAGAAAAAAAATTTGAAAGGAAAATAAATCTAGGACCCCAAAATTACTAAACTAAAGGGAAAGTCAACCAGGGGAACTGCTTAGGGCAAACCTGCCTCCCATTCAAGTCACCCCTCTGCTCACTGAGATTAGATGCATATCTGATGGCCTCCTTTGGAGAGACTAATCAGAAACTCAAAAGAATGCAACCATTTGTCTCTCACCTACCTGTGACCTGGAAGCCCCCTCCCTGCTTGAGTTGTCCCACCTTTCTAGACGGAACCAAACCAACATACATCTTACATATATTGATTGATGTCTCATGTCTTCCCTAAAATGTATAAAACCAAGGTGTGCCCCAACCACCTTGGGCACATGTTGTCAGGACCTCCTGAAGCTGCGTCACGGGCACATCCTCAACCTTGGCAGAATAAACTTTCTAAATTAACTGAGATCTGTCTCAGATTTTTCAGGTTCCCAAACTGAAAACAGAAACTCCAACTTGTAGGCCAATATTCATTGCAACATTGTTCACAATAGGAAAATGGTGAAAAGGGTCCATCAACAGATGAATAAAATGTGGCATAAACATACAGTGGAACATCATATATCAGCCATAAAAAGGAATGAGATTACACGGTACAAAATGGATGGACCTTGAAAACATAAGTCAAAGAAGCCAGACACAAAAGGCCACATATTAAATGATTCCAGTTATATAAAATGTCCAGAATAAGTAAATCCATAGAGAGGCAGAAAACAGATTTTGCAACTGCCAGGGGCTTGGGTGAGGAGGGAATAGGGATTGAATGCTTAATGGCTACAAGGTTTCCTTTTGGGGTGATAAGGAAGTTCTCAAGGCTGGTGATGGTTATACAACATTATGAATATACTTAATGACACTGAATTGTACCCTTTAAAATGGTTACAATGGTAAATTTTAGGATATGTATACTTTACCACAGTTAAAAAAAAAAAAACAAAAAACCCCCATACGGGTCAAGCCTATCTCACTAACCTTGTGGCAGGAAGTAGACCAGCAGGGAATGTTTCCCTTTTTACAGTTTCCCAAAGGGGTTCATATTTATGCTTAGTTCCTTCTACACTCTTCAACGAGCAGCCATGTCACTAATTCCCTTAGAAAGGGATGAACAGTGGAGAAGAAATGTGTAACCTCCAACATTTTCCTCCTTCTGGGATTGTAGTGGTCACACTACAATCTGGGATTAAGATGGTCACAAATTATTTGACATTCTTCCCAACAAGCAGTGGGTCTTCAACCACTCCTCTTATATTTGGGTGAGCTAAGACTGCCTGGCCAATAGAATACTGGAGATATGACACTGGGCCAGTTTGGGATCCAGAACTTAAAAAAAAAACAGCACTTTTCATTTTTCTTAAAACACTTATTTTTGAAACCCACCGGCCATGTTGTAAGGAAGCACAGTAGCCCTATTGGGAAGTCCATGTGGAAAGGAACTGAGACCCTGAGTGCACTCCCCGATAAAAGCATGCACTAATTTAACACCCATGTGCATAATAAGCCCTCCTGAAAGTAAATTCTCCAGACTCAGTCAGGTTGGTCCAACTGTATTCACCAAGCCCTGCCAAAATTGCTCACTCATGAACAAAATGAATGATTCTGTTCTAAGCCACCAAGCTGTGGTGTAGTTTGTAATAAAGCATTAGATAACCACAACACAGTGGAAATTCCCTCCCCTCTCTATAAAATATAAGGAATAGAAAATGTGTCTGAAACACCTTCGTAAAAAAATCTGGCTTGAATACCCAACTGTCTACTATATATCCTATTAAAGAATTAGGCTCCTACACTCAGCTTTGGTCTTTGAGGGAAACTACTGACAATTCCTGTATGTGTCTAGCCTTGTCTAAGCACAAAGTGGCAAGCAAGACAGTCGACTGGAAGTCAGAAATACTCATGTTATCGGGCATAGGCTGGAATTACAAATTGAGGGTGTGCTTCACCACTGTCCAAGCTTACAGGAAATCTCAGTTTTGTTCTATGAGATCTTACCCAAGCGAAAATGCTGGGAGGGGTGCTTTTCCTCTACTTCTGAAAGGGCTGACCATGAAGTGTAGTTCAGATGGGCTGGCAGGTGCCACTTCTACTGGCAAGAAAAGGCAGACCCAGCTGAGGCAAATGATGGCTGGAAAGACAAACTCTCTCTCACACCTCAGCCCATGTAACAAAGGTGCCGATTTTATTTTTTTAAAACCTCTTCCGGGAATCAAAGGCTAGCAGTAACTCGTTTCTCTCTGTACATTTCTCTCTTTTGGTAGAAAACAATTACCTGGGCAAGTCCCCTCCCCCATGCCCCCCACACTGGTCATTACAATTAAAATAAAAACATGCTGTAGTATTTCCCATCTTAAAAAAAAAAAAAAAAAAGGTAAAATTCTACACCACCACAGCACCCTCCCCACCGCTACGGCCCCATTTCTCTCTCTTTCAAACTGTGCCTCCTGCCAGTCCGCTCTAACCACTATTTTACCCACCACTCTAAACCGCTATAGTCATAGTCACGAGGGTCCTTCCTTTACTAAACGCAAAGGGTTAACTCAATCCATGATGAGAACTTGAGGCAGCAGTGTATTGAACCACTCTCCTTCTTAGTAAGTTTCATCACCCGCTTTCAGGACCTCTCTTAGCTCTCACCTTATGACCTATCTGTTCCTCTCCTTTGCAGCTCTCCACTCGCCTCAACATCTTCACTTAAATGTTCCATCAAGTACATTCAACTTAACATGTCAACACCAAAATCCTGATTTCCACTCCTTTTCCTGTCTTTCTACCTTGTTTGCCTTGACTCCTCTCTTGCTCTAAACTTCACACCTCTATTATCAGTCCATCCTGTTGGCTCTACCTTCAAAACATACCCCAAATCCAACTTCTTACCACCTCCACTTGCCACAAGTCCAAGTCCTTGTGATCTCTCACTAGATTATAACCTCCGAAAAGCCTTCCTGCTTTCACCCTGGTTCCTGTAGTGCAGTGGTGTTCATTAGTTGTTTCATTAGTTGTTCAACCTAGGAACTTGTTAGACATGCAAAATTTTCCCCAATTCCCTATTAATCACAAACTCTGGCGGTGGGTCATAAAGATTTGTGTATTACCAAGTCCTCCGTGTCAAATACCTGAACCCCCCGACCTCTCTCCTATTTCCTACCCCATTTCCCCCCTCCCTTGTTCATCTTGCCCAGCCACACTGGATTCCTTGTGTTCTACAAACACACTGAGAAAGAAACAAAAGTTTTTATCTGAGGAATGCAAACCCCTTTAAATTAATCAGGATCAGAGAGGTATTTAAAATGTGACATCAGTCACGTCTCATTCCCTCTTGAGCTAAATAATTACCTCTTGAAGCAACTTACTATGTGGGCTCTGGACTGACACCAAGTAGCCATTAAGACGTACAGTAGATGCCATAACTTTTACCCTATGTTCAACAGTGTACAGCCTGGCTAATCAATGTTATCTCTGGAAACCAATGAGAATACCTGTCAAAACTTTTATCAGCCCACTCCTTGTTCCCCTTTGCCTTTAAAAACCTGCTTGAACCAAACAGAGTACTCCCCAAGGCAACTTGAAATGGGTCCCTGGCAGTTGTTCTCACTTTGGCTCAAGTAAACTCTTTTGAAACTGTATTTTGTGCCTCAGCTTCTTCCCTGTAGGTTGACATACACTCAAGGACACTCTTCCGGGCCTTTTCATTAGTTCTCCTTCTTCCTGGAAAAGTTGTTCACCCCTCCAGATACTCGTGTCTGTTCAAATGTCACCTCCTCAATGAGCTGAGGCTTTCTCTCTGACTACCTTATATAAAATAAGACCACCACCTTCCTGACCTAGTCTCCTTACTATGCAGAATTTTTCACCAAAGCACTGATTTTGATTACCTGGCAAGCAATCTGGATGTTTTGCTATCTGCCTACATTCTACTATGTAAGCCCCACGTGGACAGAATCTTGTTTTATTTGCTGGTATACTCTGAGCAATTGGAAAAGAACCTGGCACTCAGTAGATGTTCAATAATTTGACTTTCTGACACAATAGTTGCCTACGAGAAAAGATACAGACAAGTTGAAGAGGAACAATTGGTGTTACTTAGGTAACTGCCAAGACAATTTTAGAGCAGAAAAATAAAAACAAAACAAAACGCTACAAGGTGAAGGGGAGGAGCAAAATGCAGCAATTGACAGTAAAGGCTAAGTATGAACAGTTAAGCGTTAACGAAACACTGGATCAGCAAAGTTTAGGGCGCCTTCAGAACTGAGCCCAGAAAGAATGGCAGGCTTTATAGGAGCCAAAGTAGATAAATACCATGTGCAACACCAGAGAGAAGGGTAGATACACGAAGTACAGAAGTGTGTTCATTGCATACAGCATCACCTTAAAGAATAGTTAAGAGATGGTCTAGTGAGACTGGAAAAAGCTGATAAAACTTTAAATAGACTTCTCTAATGTAAGACTTCCTGTTGACTGTTAACATGTTTAATAGTAATCTCTAAGAGAAGAAGTACAATATGGAGTATTTCCCTGCATTAATCACATAGCCTTTTTTTGGTTACTCATGTGGATGTCATTGTACACATGGCTTAGCTTCACTTTTGTCACTAGCATATTGTTATCCATCGCTGTATTTTGTTGTGATATGCCTATTAAATTAACATAGTAAGAATAAAAGACTCTTTTCATTATCATATTTAAACCAAGTCTGAAACTCAAGATTCTAATACACACAGAGGTCAGGTGTCATTCATCTGATTTTTCAGTACTTGCTACACTTTGTTTAGGATATCACAAATAGTATAATTAGGAAATAAAATCCTGAAATGACATCTTCACTACTCCATTCTTTATTCAATTTGTACTAAATATTATCACTCAATATGAGAACAGTTTAAGCCTACAGTATTTTAAACATCCTTTTAGTGCTGATAAGAATTTTAAGTATTTTGAACCCCTTAGGATGTAGATATTTATCTTTAGACTTAGACCTAAAGGTAAACATATTAAAAACGAAAACCATACCACTGCAGCAGCTTGAAGGTACTTCAGAGCTTCTCGCCCAGTCCAGTGCACCTATAAGCCTCACCAGTACATGTATAATAAAGAAATCATGACGCCTCAATGTCACGTAACTAGTCAAGTACCAAGATCAAAAGTGGAGCTCAAGTCACCTACCTTCCCAGTGTGCTATCTTTTTATCACACCACAAAAGACCATGTGACATTTTAATTGGAAAACCTGAAAAATAAAGAATGTAAAATGTGACAAAATCTGGGGTAAATCAACTTCAATAGCCTTTAAAACACACGGTTAGCAAAAGTTAAAGACATTTTTTTTCTTTCTACAAAAGAGGCAAGACAAATCAAATGTAAAAGCTAGAGATTTATTGTTATTTTGTGATTAATAAATTGTCAAATTAGTTATGACACTATCCCACACTGAATACCACATTCGCCAGTACAGAAGTTTTTAAACCAGACTGAGGCATCAAGCAGAAAGAGCAAAGACACATGAATATCCTTCTCAACAATCTCTACTCATGCCTCCACCGTAACCTTTGTACTTGTTTTCCTCCTGGGGAAAGTGTCAAAACAGTGCATGGACTGGTGGGTAACCTGGCCTCTTAACCTTTTTTAATAGCAAGCAACGTACAGAAGTAATGGAATCAACTTGTATTTCCCTTGATTTTATTGGTCTGAATTCATTTTAGGTTACTTTAACATTTTAATTTCCTGTAACTGTACATGAGAGAATATAATCACCTAAGAGAATACTGAACCAGAGTCAGCCAAATGTATTACTGACCCTAAACTCTGTTTTAATTGGTCCTAAAGGAATGTACCACCCCAACAGTTTGGGAGTTAGGCAAACAGAATTCTTTGGGGAGGGAAGAAAAAGGCTATAAAACAGCCAAATGTACTCGACATCATTAAAACGGCTCTTTGTTTTTCACCCCTGAATGATACTTCTTTACTATACTATATGCACAGAAATCCTAACAGAATCTTGGTTGCCAGTATTATTTAAGCTGGCCCCATCCAGGATAGATTCCACTGCCCCCCCCCACCCCGTCCCCCTTTCTGAGGCTCTGAAAAGCACAATATTTAACTATTTCTTAACAGAACTACCAAAACACTCCAGAAACAATTGGCTCACAACTCATTTTAAATTCGTGTATTGCCTGTGCATGAGGAAACAGATAAACCCAAAAGAGAGTTCTATTTTTATATGGCGATTAAAAATAACTGAAACATTTAGACACTTTTTCAGTGAAAGCAACATTTCAATTACAAATTTTAATGCCTGTTAAACTACCTATGGGAGAAGCTGAAAAGTCCTAGGCAAATGCACTTTGGGGTATACTACAGTGTTCCTTCAGTCTGCACAAAGATTAAGGTAATTTACAGTCAATCTGTGAATGAATGTTGAGACAATGTTACATTATGTGTCTGTACAATTAATTGTCCTTAAAGAGATAACCAGAATCAGTTTTTCTACTATATTTTCAACAAACCTGACTAACCGGCACTTTTGCTGGGAGATGTTTGTCAAAGATGCTGTAAGATTCTATACAATTAGGAAATACTCGGCTTTAAGAGTATTTTCTTATCTTCACTTTTTTGGTTACAGGTGTTTTGCTCAGATAGCCTATTGCAGTATGTTTCTAGAAATGCAGTCCCATATGTGCATACTCTATATGTATACAAATAAAGCAAAATTATCAGTAGTATAAATCTTACAGCATTTTGTTTGCAAAAATGCATGCCAAAGTCACAATAAGCAATATTGTACCACAAATTAGAGTGCAAATGATTTGCTTCTTTTTAACGCTTTTATTCTACATAAATTACTACCATAGGCTAATGTTTAAAAAGCAAATAAATTGGACAGATGCAGGACAAAATCTGGTCACCCAACTATAAAAGGTGATGTTTTTAAAAAATTACAATAAATGCAGAAGTGATGCATGCAGTAGCCTGAAATGAAAAGCACTGATTCCCACTGTTCCAGAAAAGAAAAATACAGAAAAACCCACACATCTTACTGTACTCCACCTTAAAATGCATCATATTGGGTTTGTTTATAACAGCACAGAATTCCAAGAGTCAAAATGAAATAAAGCGGGTATTTTAAAGTTTAAGAGCCGTTATCAAAAATAAATTACATTTTTTCAAGATACAGAAATGCTGCTATGATGGCTGGGAGCCCAGTAACCTTTCAATAGCTGCATTGATATCACCTCCTGTGGCTATTAGAGCTTGCAAGTTTGCTTCACGGTTCAAAAATCCCATTGCACTGAGTTGTTCCAGTTGTTGCTGAAATCTGACTTCTGGATTCTGTAGCTATTAAAGAAAAAAAAAAATTAATCCAACTCTAAAGGAAGCCAGTCCATGCCACACCTGACTGACTTTTAAAATTTTTTAATTGCTTTTTTATAACATATGCTGATCTACTGAGCTTCAAAAACACTGCCCACCTCTTGAAACATATCCAACATATTTAAAAGTCCATTAGCACTTTATTTTAAATAGTCTAGTTTATACCTAATCACGTCAAATAGATCACGACTCTACTTTGGTGGGGAAGGGGGGGAAGCTTAATAAACATCAACCATTATTTTAGAGGATCATGTACGTGCAGAAAAATTTGAACACATATATATACACAAATAGTTCAGAATTAGATGATCTGTGTAGCTACTGACCAATTGAGTAACTTATAAAAGCCGGTATCCTCATGTATGAAATTCTAAAGTTTCAATGATTCTTTGAATGAATGTGAGTTTAACTTGCACACTGGACAGTCAATTCTTAGAAAAGAGTTTCAGTTTCAGGCCCAAAATTATACTCTTAATTCTGACAATTCAGCAGCATCAAATCTTTTCTTCAGAAATGAAGTTAAAAAAAAAAAAACAAAAAAAACCCCACATAAATCACATAAATGACCAATCAATCCTAGGCCTACTTGGTAATTCGGAGGTAAGTTAACTTATGTAACAATTAATTCTAATACTCCAAATCCTTCTTTCTTATTTATTCCATGAATACTTACTGAGTACCTACCATGAGCCAGAAACTATATTACGCTAGCTTATCAGGAATACAGATATGTATAAGACAGAACACTAGTCTGTTTATTGTATTTAGTAAGGCCTGAAAACAGAAAGCAGGCCGGGCACAGTGGCTCAGGCCTGTAATCCCAGCACTTTGGGAGGCGGCTAAGGCGGGTGGGATAGCTTGAGCTCAGGAGTTTGAGACCAACCTGGGCAACATGGCGAAACCCCATCTCTACAAAAAATACAAAAATTAGCCAGGTGTGGTGGTCTGCGCCTGTAGTCCCAGCTACTCCGGAGGCTAAGGTGCAAGGATTGCTGGAGGCCAGGAGGTGCAGGATGCAGTGAGCTGTGATGGCACCCAGCCTGGGCAGTCTGTCAAAAGGGGAAAGGGTATGGGAAAAAAAAAGGAAAAAGGAAAGGCAAAGAGGGGAAAGGGGGGAAAGGGGAAAAAGGGGAAAAGAGAAAGGGGAAAGGGGAAGAGGAAAGAGAAAAGGGAAAGGGGAAGAGGAAAGAGAAAAGGGAAAGGGGAAGAGGAAAGAAGAAAGGTAAAGGGGAAAGTGGAAAGGGAAAGAAAAGAAAAAAGAAAAGAAACCCAGAAAAGAAAACAGAAAGCACCTAACAGACCTTGAGACATTAAGAAGTTTGGGGACAACCTAATAAAACAGGCTTGAACTGGCAATCATCTTTATATAATGGCACATTATTAGTAAAGCCAATGTATGTTTGTAGATGCAAGCACATTATTGGGGGTCCATATTCTTTAGCCATATTACGAGATTAGATAGATAGATTAGATAGATAGATAGATAGATAGATAGATAGATAGATAGATAGATATGTATGTAACAAGCTACCACAGGAGATGGTGTAATGATGGGTGGAGTAAGGTAGTCAGGACTTTTTTCCAGTCAAAAGACAGACTAGAATACAGTTGTCCTGGAAGTACTTGAGATAATCAAGTTTCCATTCCTCCCTAAGAACTTTTTTAAAGCAAAACCTATTTCAAATGATTTTCAAACAGGAACTAAAAAAAAAAAAAAAAAATGCATTTTAAAAGGCAATTTCTAAAAAGTAAGACTTTAGGTTGTAGCATGTCTTCTCTACAACCGTAACAATGTTCCTTTAGTGTCTCAGATAGCACCAAAGTCAACAACTTTTGTAATGCCTGTTTTCTTACTCAATATCCTTAAGACCGTATTTTTCATTAACCTAAACACCTAAGAACTACTGCTTTCCTTTTTCCTTCTTTTTGGAAATTTCTAAATTTCCAACATTAAGGAATACAAAACTTGAATGGAAAAGAACTGATACCTGAGGATTTACTCCAGCAAGAGCCTGTAGCATCTGTTGAATAAACTGCTGATGTCCAGGTTCAGTGGTTCCTGCTGTGGGGCTTGTGTTTTCACTAGGTGTGGCGTTAGATCCATTGGTTCCTGAAGAGCCTCCAGTGCTTCCTAATGCCCCCAAGCCAGGAGTAAACCTAGAGAAAGCACAAAAAGGAAATCTCCTAAGGTCCTGCAAAACCAGAGGCCAGTCCGTAAATCGGTTACATTTTAATATAATTAAGCTAAGCTATTTTCTTAAAATAAGCCCTTTTGGCCTGGTGCACTGGCTCATTTTGGGAGACCAATGATCCCAGCAGCCCAGGAATTTGAGATCAGCCTAGGCAACATTGTGAGACTTCATCTCTACAAAAAATAAAAACAAAATTAGCTGGGTGTGGTGGTGCACACCTGTAGTATCTGTTACTTGGCAGGCTGAGGTAGGAGGATTGCTTGAGCCCAGGAGGTAGAGACTGAAGTAAGCCGAAATTGCACCACTGCACTCCAGTCTGGTCGACAGAGTGAGACTCTATCTCTAAAAAGAATTTAAAAAATAATAATAATGTTTAACTTTGAAAACCCTGACTTAAAAACAATCATGGCCAGGCACTGTGTCCCAGCTACTGGGAAGAATGAGGTGGGAGGATCACCTGAGCCTAGAAGTTCAAGTTCAGCCAGGGTAAAACAGCAAAAATCCAACTCCTAAATAAAAAAAAAAAAAGCGGGGGGAGGAGATGGGGACCAGGTGCCGCGGCTCATGCCTCTGATCCCACTTTAGCAGGCCGAATCGCTTAAGCCCAGAAGTTTGAGACCAGCCTGGGCAACATGACAAAATCCCATCTCTAAAAACAACAAAAATGCATACATACATACAAACATATATAAATAAACAAATTAGCTGGGTGTGGTGGTGCACACCTGTAGTCCCAGCTACTCAGGAGGCCGAGGTGAGAGAATCCCTTGAGCCTGAGAGGTAGAGGCTGTAGTGAGCCATGATTGCACCACCACACTCACAGCCTAGGCGACAGGGCAAGACCCTGTTCTCCCCCACAACCAAAAAAAAAAAAAAAGGCAGAATACTACTAAATCTGAAATTCTCAGAGAAAGTAACCATTATGCACTTTCATCATCTTCCCCAAATAAGCCTACCCTGGGATGAGGCCTGGGGCTTCCGTTGCTAATGTCTGTAAACCCTGTTGAATCTGTAACAAGGCCTGCATTGCTCTAGGGTTTGACATTGCTGATAGTGTATCAGGATTCTGCATCTAAGGAAGAAAGAAACTAGTGGTTACAAAGGAATTAAAATCAGTGAAGGTAAATTTTTAAATCTTTGTTATGCTTCCGGAGAAAATCTAAAACCTTACACCTGGACACTGGTAATCCATAATTTCTTTCCCAAAATAAACACAAGTGTCTCCTCTTTGACAGCAAACCTAGTGTGCAAATCATTACTTGACCTCCTCCTAAGTCCATCATGAAAGCCATTTTCATAATGGAAGAAAATCAGGAGCTACTTTGGAAGCCACAACTATTTCCTTTCTCCAACAGAAGATAAAGTATTATTTCTAAGAGACAACCTCCAAATGCACAATTCTTACGACATGGTAATATGGTAAAAGCCACATATTCCACCTAACCAAGTGTTACCTGTTACTGATATAACAATTTTACCAGTAAGGTACACTCTAAAACAACAGTTCCAAATTTGACGTTAATACATGTATGCTGAGTTTAGCTTTACTACTTCCAAATATACACCACCTGACTAACCAAAGATAGGCTTACATCATTACAATACATCAAGGACACCAACCTTGGAAAATGGTTTACAGGCCTGAGAGTCATCTGCATAATATATGAAGCCCTAGAACTACCAGTTTCAAAACACCAAGACTAACTTCTCTTTTGTCGTTTTAAATAATAAAATACCATGGCAATCTCAAGTACTTGTTTATAATATAACCTTCCTTATATGACAACACTGACCATTTAAATCTTACTAATCCCAAGTTTGAGGAAATGAGATCTACCCGTAGAAAAAAAAAAATTCGATTAATTTGGAAGAAAACAACCTGTAAAACAGAATAGGGTAGCTCTTTCCTGTTACTCAAAATTAGTTAAACCATAAAGCGTAACATGACACAAGGAAGCACTTCAAAGTTAGTACAGTGAAAGGAAATGGTTTATGGTATTAACAAAGCATTCAAAATCCTAGGTCCTAAAAAGCAAAAACAAAATGGTTCTTTCCTCAGAATTTGTTTAAGAAACATAAGCAAAAGGTCAGCAACGAAATGGGACTCAGTTAAGATAAAGCTGAATTCTCTAAGAATTGACAGCATTATTGGTCTCTATTCTATGTTTTGCTATCAGCCAGAGAAGAGCAAGGAAAATGTATATCATCAAATTTTTTCAAGCAAATCATTACCCAAGACAGCTAACATCTTGTCTTACTCACTTGTTGGAGGAAAGTTGGGAGCTGTTGTCTCATTTGTTCTTGAAGCTGAGGATTTCCAGCAAATAGGGGATTATTCAGCATCATCTATGGGGCAAGTGTTCAAACAATTTTAACTGGAAATATCTGAAACAAGTAATGTACCTTGTTTTATTCTATCTTCCCCCAAGTGCCTAAACTGGCACTTAAAAGAGAGGAAGGTAGAACATAAATAAAAAAGGAAAAGGGAAGATACTGTCCACAAGAGGGATCTCCAGAAGAATAAAAACAAAAACAAGGCATCTTTTCTCTCAATGAGAATGGTGGTTATGATAATGACATGCAATATCCTAAAAAATAAAAGGAATCATTTTCTTAGGCTTTTCCTTGAACAAAGGTGAACATTTGCCATTGAAAGAAAAATGGGAGTAACTGGCATTCATGAAGATATATTTTCAACTACACTGACAGAATAAACATAAACATCAATACATGAAACTATGTAACATGGCTTGCTTAGAAACCTCGACACACAAGTGGCAGGCACAGAGAAAATCCAGATCTGAAAAGGACCACTACATCTACCCGCCTACTACAAAACAGCTAATATTAGGTCCAAAAAAATAACACCGCAAAACAGCAACCAACTTGCCAGAGAAATGGAGCTGCTAGGTGAAAATCAGCCAGGCCTAGCACCAACAGTCCTCTGGGGAAAGTATTTAAATGATTTAAGACCTAAAATATGTAAATCCATTTGAGAACACCAAGATTAGCATCTGGATTTCACCTCACTACCACCAGAGATGAGAAAAGTGGCATCTCCTAACCTTCAAATAAACATTAAGAATTTAAAAATCAGGATCAATATTAGTATGATGTCATATACCTAAAAATGAGATTAAAATACACAATCAGCATAACCAGAAACTAATAAATTCTTGTAACTTCAAAAGACACATTTTATATCATTTTCTCCAGATGGAGTAAAAAAGTCAACTAACAAGGATTTACTGACAGCCTATTTACCTATCCAAAGTCTGGGGAGGAAATGATCCTCGCCATAAAGTAGTTAACTGTATTTAAGAGCAATGTAAATGCCGGTAGAGTAAATTCACCCCAATTCTTGCAAAGTGATCTTTTAGTTAATTTCAATACAATAACCAAAGCAGATGTCAGACAACCTTTCAGGAATATACAGTATTTATTTCAAAGTGACCAATAAGTTCACAGTAAGTAAACTAATATCAGCTTAAGGTCAACAAACCTGCTTCTTTATTGGTTCCAGTCAAATACTTCTTTATTATGAACATATTAATGAGGTTAGCACACATATCTTTTGGAATTTACTTCATTTAATATTTAAAAAGCATGTCATCTTAAATGTATTTATTCGCAGATAATCATCTCATTTGATTAGGATATTTCTTATAACTTACCTGAGTGCTTATACTACAAGATTTTACACTCAAGACTCTTGTTAAATATTTAAAAATCAAAAGAATAGAAAGACTCTTTTTAAATATTTAAAAATCAAAAGAATAGAAAAAAACACAGATTTTAATCTGCAGATAACAAGAACACTGTAATGGTTTCTAAACTATCTGTAATAAAAGACCTGCCAATCTAGTATTAGCAACATTGTGCTTCAGAGTAAAAAAATAGTATGTGAATGCTCAAGTCACTTTACTAATGTAAGATTATTACAAATTGCTAGGCATGTGCTTGTTAAAGTCAAATTTTGAAAGCAAGATGCACATTCAGTATTAGCCATATACACACTTAAAATGGCTTATTATGGTAAATTGAGGCATTTAATACTAACAGCTCAGTCTGATAAGTTTCATATGCATAAATCAATCTTCCATAAAATGTACCTCCAATATACAGAATCACAGACACAAAAATTCTTCTTAAAATTCGTTATTTCCAATTTCACAAATTTGGTGAGGGCATAAGTTATTACTGAGAATTATACGTCAAAGATACTTGAATCAATATAGTTCTAGAATTTAGAAAATACAAACCATTCATTTGACTTAAAGCTTTTAAAATGTAAGGGATGGGATTAACTATAAAGTCCTCCAAATTCCTGACGCACTACAGAAGCCGTTTTTAACAAACAGCAAATATAAACTACAGATGATCAAGGTTTATTTCACATTCTCCGTGGTTTTTCAAGCCCTATGGTAAGGAACCTAGACAGTACCTAGAGAACTTGAGGGGGAAGGAGTTATCAGATGCCATTATCTCAAAATGTCTAAGGATGGAGCCCAAGTGTCAGTACTGTCTATAAAGCTTCCCAAGTGATCCTGAATGTTCAGCCAGCATTGAGATCCCCTAATTTTCTTAGCTGTGGTCTCTTTAGAAACAAATTAGAAAAAGGAATACATTAATAAGGGACCAGTATACGATCTTCAGCAGGGAAATCAATAGTTGAAAGAATGAGAACATTGTTCTGACAAATCCCCCTGTCTTTAATAAATGCCTTCATACTATTTTACAACTGCCATTTTGAGTGTGACTATTATAATCTGAGTGATCTACTAAATAAAAGTATTTCAAACGTATTAACATTGCTCTTAATTGCTTTCAAGATTTACAATTAAGTAGTTTATCTTCAAAAGAGTGGGCATTCCATAACTTTGTACTTGTCTCCTAACTCAACATATGTAGAAACAAAGGAAACCTGCACTTCTTTCTAGTCAATGAATGGCAGAGATAAAGATGCTTTGTATTAATTTACGACAAAGAAATACATGGTCTAAAAAACTGGAGACACAGTTTACTTTTCTAGTGTGTTAAGGTATCATACACAACACAAATGTGCCAAAAATCACAATTACTAGATTAGGTTATTTTAATTCACACTGCACAGTCCTTTTCAATACAATTACAAACTCACCTGCGCAGCAAGGTCAGGATTCTGGCTTAGTGACTGCATCATGCTTCTCATGTAGGGAGCAGACAACATGTTTTGCATAAGTTGTGGGTTTTCAGTTATTTGTTGCAACAAGCTCTGCATTCCTGGTGTGTTGAACATACTAGCTGAAAGTTTGTTTTAAAAAAAGACATATTAAGGAAAAATACACAAAAGTTAAAGCTTTAATTTTACCAGGTACAAATGATTATACATATTATCTATCAATTGAACTATGAAAGAACTTTAAAACTAAAAGATCTCTAAAAGTACATGCCCAACATATACCAGGAAAAGAGGACTTACGAGTTTAAACATTCTGGTTGTATTTACAGTAAAATCTTGTCTAATGGAGGACTTCTGAAGTCAACTTAAGGCAAAAATTAGATACGGTCAAAATTACTGCTGAAAAATTCCATACAGTGAAAAAGACTGAGCCAACTTTTCCTCCAGGACTGAGAAGGATTAATTAGAATCATATTTGGCACTCAATATCGCTTACCCTTATGAAAGAAGGAAGCCTTCATGTCCAAAGGAACAAAAGATTTATGCCTCCACCCATTTTCACTGCGTACTGCCACTCACTAAGTAAAATAGTAGGCACATTTAACATTTGAAACCACAGGTAACAGTGACTCCCAGCAGTATCAGGAGCCTGACTACCTGGGTTCAAATCTAACCTAACCCCTGTGATCTTGGGCAAGTTATTTAGTGTCCTCATGTTTAGCGTTCCCCATGTGTAAAATGGAGAAAGCGGTATCTACTTCATAGGGTGGTTGTAAGAAATTAATGTATAAAGCACTTGTTATGATTATTGTTTTTCCTTTAATTGCCAAGGGCTACAGCTGAATTTATGTGAATTCCATATCTGATGACAACTGCATATTCAGGCAAATTTTCTTTGAAAACTAAGTTAATTTGCTTGACTTACACCTAGATTTTCAACTGCCAACTAGATACACTCAAACTCAAATATATTTTCAAACTTACTATGCCAAGTCAACTCATCAGGTTTTTCATCTCTCTTCTGCTATTCCATCCAGTGTAGTTATATCAGGCTTAAGACATCTAACTCCTCTTGCGTATCTTTCTAGTTTATTATAATTCTACTGTTTTTAATGGTTCTTGTTTTTCCTATTTTCTCATGTTGTAAATTTTAACGTAGGTTTTTTCACATCCTAGAGTCCAACCTTGGAGATACTGTGGGTTTGTTTCCAGACTGCTGTGCAATAAAGCAAGTCACACACATTTTTTGGTTTCCCAGCCCACACACAAGTTGTTTGCATGACATTGTAGTCTATTAAGTATGCCACAGCCTTCAGTCTAAAAAACACTCTGCACACAAATTTAAAAATACTTTATTGCCAAAAGTTGCTAACAGTGAGTCAGTTGGTGGTCGCTAAAGGTTGAGGTGGCTGTGGTAACTTCTTAAAATAAGACAACAATGAAGTTTGCCACATCAGGAAAACTTTGTTGCATTCTATGCTGTTTGATAGCATTTACCACAGAACTTTCAAAATTGGAGCCAATCCTCTCAAACCCTGTCACTGCTTTATCAACTAAGTTTATAAAACATTCTGAATTTTTTGTTGTCATTTCAACAATGTTCACAGCATCTTCACTTAGAGTAGACTCTATCTCAAGAAACCACTCTTTGCTCATCTACAAAAAGCAACTCATCTGTTCAAGTTTTTTCATGACATTGTAGCAACGCAGTCAGTGTTCAGGCTCCACCTCTTCTTTTCATTTTGAACTGAGATGGAGTCTCGCTTTTGTCACCCAGGCTGGAGTGAGGGGAGTGGCACGAACTCAGCTCACTGCTGCCTCCAATTCCTAGGTTCAAGGGATCCTCCTGCCCAAACCTTCCAAAGTGCCGGGATTACAGGTATAAACCAACACATCTGGCAGGCTCCACCTTACATTCTAGTTCTCTTGCTATTTCCACTACTTCTACAGTCCCCTCCTCCACTGAAGTCTTGAACTCCTCAAAGGCATCCATGAGGGATAAACTTCTTCCAAACTCCTATTCATGTTGATATTTTGACATCCTCTCCACGAATTAGGAATGTTCTTAATGACACTGAGAATGGTGAATCCTTTCCAGAAGGTTTTCAATTTACTTTGCCCAAATCCATTAGAGGACTCATTATCTAAGGCAGCTATAGTCTTATGAAACATATTTCTTAAATAAGACTTGAAATTGCTCCTTGATCCATGGGCTGTATGCAGAATGAATGCTGTGTTAGTTAGCAGGCTTTTTATAAAAACAACATTAATCTCCTTGTACATCTCCATCAAAGCTCTTGCGTGACTACATGCACTATCAATGAGCAGTAATATTTTGAAAGGAATCTTTTCCTTAGCAATGTCTCACCAGTAGACTTAAAATATTAAGTAAACCATGCTGTAAACAGATGTGCTGTCATCCAGGCTTTTTTTTTTTTTTTTCCTGTTTATAGAGCACAGGTAGAATAGATCTAGCATAATTTTTAAGGCCCTAGGATTATTGGAATAATAAATGAGCACTAGCTTCACCTTAGTCACCAGACACATTAGCCCCTAATAGAGTCAGCCTTCCCTTTGAAGCACTGAAGCTAAGAATTGACTTCTCTATAGAAATGAAAATTCTAGATATCTTCTTCCAATAGAAGGCTGATTTTCACCTACATTAAAAACTGGTTGCTTCATGTAGCCACATTCCTCGATGATCTTAGCTAGATCTTCGGGATAACTTGCTGCAGCTTCTACAACAGCACCCGCTGCCTCACCTTGTACTTTCATGTTATGGAGATGGCTTCTTTCCTTAAACCTAAGCTAGTCAACTTCAGCTAGTTTCCAACTTTTCTTCTGCAGATTCCTTACCTCTCAGCCTTCATAGAATTAAAGAGTTAAGGCCTTGCTCTAGGTTAGACTTTGGCTTAAGGGGATGGTGTGGCTGGTTTGATTGTCTATCCAGATCACTACAATTTTCTCCACATCAGCAATAAAGTTGTTTCACTTTTTTGTCATTGATGTCTTCACTGGAGTAGCACTTATAATTTTCTTCAAGAACTTTTCCTTCGCATTCACAACTTGGCGGTTTGGTGCAAGAGGCCTAGCTTTTGGCCTATCTTAGCTTCTGATATGCCTCCCTCATTAAACTTAAGATTATTTCTAGCTTTTGATTTAAAGTAAGAGATGCAGGACTCTTTTTTTCTACTTGAATACTCAGAGGCCACTGTAGAGTTATTAACTGACCCAATTTCAATGTTGTGTCTCAGAGAACAGGGAGACCCAAGGAGAGAAAGAGAGAAGTGGAACAGCCAGTCAGCTGAACAGTCAGAACACACACATTTACTGATTAAGTTCGCCAGGTACAAGGTGGTTCCTGGTACCCCAAAACAATTACTAAAGTAACATCAAAGATCACTGATTACAGAATCACCACAACAGAATAATAATGAAAAAGGCTGAAATATTGTGAGAATTATCAAACTGTGACACAGAGACACGAAGTGGGCACATGCTGTTGGAAAAATGGTACCAACAGACTTGCTCAATGCAGGCTCACTGCAAACCTTCAAACTGTGAAAATCACACTATCTGTGAAGCACAACAAAATGAGGTGTGTCTGTATTCTAAGCCAGGCTGGCAAACTACAGCCTGCAGGACAAATCTGGCCTATAACATGTTTCTGCTCAGCCAATGAGTTAAAAATTGCTTTTACGTTTCAAAGCCAGGCATGGTGGTTCATACCTGTAATTCCAGCACTTTGGGAGGCTGAGGCTGGTGGATCATTTGAGGTCAGGAGTTCAAGACCAGCCTGGCCAACATGGCGAAACCCCGTCTCTACTAAAGATACAAAAATTAGCTAGGTGTGGTGGTGCACACCTGTAATTCCAGCTACTGGGGAGGCTGAGAAGGGAGAATCGTTTGAACCCAGAAGAAGAAGGCTGCAGTGAGTCAAGATCATACCAACGCACTCCAGCCTGGGCGACAGACTCTGTCTCAAACAAAACAAACCAAAACAATTTTTGGCTGAGCACAGCGGCTCACATCTGTAATCCCAGCACTTTGGGAGGCCGAGGCAGACACATCACCCAAGGACGTGAGTTTGAGACCAGCCTGGCCAACATGGTGAAACACTGTCTCTACTAAGAAAAAAATACAAAAAAATTAGCCAGGTATGGTGCGTGCCTGTAATTCCAGCTACTCTGGAGGCTGAGGCACGAGAATCGCTGGAACTTGGGAGGTGGAAGTTGCAGTGAGCCGAGATCATGCTACTGCACTCCAGCCTGGGTGACAGGTCAAGACTCGGTCTTTAAAAAAAGATCGCTTTATGTTTTTATTTTTAAATGGTTAAGGGAAAAACAAATCCAAGATAAACATTTTGTGAAATGTGAAAACTATCGAAATTCAAATTTCAGTGTCCATGAATACCATTTTACTGGAACAGTCATTCTCACTTATTGTCTATGGGTGTTTTGCGCTTTCACAAAAGCAGTGAGGACTTGCAACAGAAACTGTCTATGGTACTGTCACTCCTTCATACTGTTATTTGTTTTGTTTTGAGATAGGGTCTCATTTCATCTCCCAGGCTGGAGTGCAGTGACGCCATCACAGTTCACTGCAGCCTCAACCTCCCTAAGTGCAGGTAATCCTCCCACCTTAGCCTCCCAAGTAGCCATACTACAGCTGCACAACATGCCCGGCTACTTTTTGTCTTCTTTGTACAGATGAGGTTTCACCATGTTGGCTAGGCTGGTCTCAAACTTCTGGGTTCAAGCAATCCACCCACCTTAGGCTCCCAAAGTGCTGGGATAACAAGTGTGAGCCACCATGCCACACCTGGCCTCCTTCATACTGTTGTTCAGTATACTACTACAAATCACAGTGAATCAATTATACTCACGCAGCACAAAATCACTGCAGCATTAAAAAAAATAATAACCAGTATATACCAATCATGCCAGAACAAGAAAAAAGGAAGAAGGGGAGTTACAAATGTCAGGTTTCTAAGGCACAGTGGAATATATTTTATTAAATGAGATGGCAAAACTTGTGTTTCTTATGCAATGACACTGAAAGAATACAACATATATAAACACTTCCGGTACAACTACTCATCACAATACTCCCCACTCACAGAAAAGCAATGGTCAGAAAAAATATAAACTTTAAAACGAAATACCTCATCATAGCCACTTTTTCACAAAAATGAAAGTAAGACTGCAACCAAAGTTAAGTTTCCAAGTAACTTGTTAGCCAAAGAAAGCCAAGTACTAGTCATGACTAACAGTTAATTAAATCTTGATTGCAGTAACCAAATGTGTCCAGAGAAAATAAACTCACTGAAGTCTACTCGGCTCTCAGGAAGAACAGTTTTTCTCAGAGTTAAGGATATCAATATTCAATTTAAAAACAATGCAAATGATTCTGAGTGCTATTTCTAAGTTCCTGATGAGCTGACAGATGTTACTGATACTGCTCAATTGTATGAGGAATCAATGGCAAGTTTGAAGTGACCAAAAAATTATCCTCTATAAATAATCTGAATGGAACAACCAGGGTAAGACTATTTTTTAAAAAGTTGAGAAATACGAATTTTATACAACTTGAAGTAGAATCTGCTACGTGCGGAATTAAAAGGACTTAGTTGGACATGTTTTCAAAGCATATAAAAATGTAAGGTATTTAACCTTAAAGACTATAGTTATTCACTGTCTTATTCTTCAGGAGCTACTCTGGAAAATATTTTGATCTATCTTGAACCAGGAGATCACATACTACTGAACCAGGAGTATCAACGAGGAGCATTGTTCACTCCTGTGAACTTAACCATAGTCAACTTCATTACTTTTATTAATGATAGCTCAATATTCTGACATTATATATATCTGACAATAGCTCAACATTCTAACCACACAAAAGGTTGATGGTGACTTAGCAGATGTAAAGTTTCATTGCATTATTCTATCAGCTCACGCCAAAGACTAAAATTTTGGTAAATGAGAACCACCACCCTGTCAACCTACCAACAACCAAACACTGAATTACTATATGAATTCGTTTTTCTTAGAGACTTCGTAATGCTTCTCCATGAATTCAACCTACAACTACAAATCAAAGCAGCATTCATGTGTGATCATACTAAAGTCATTTTGACAACTAAAATTGTTTGAATCACAACTAATGTCAAGGTGCTTTACAGACTTCCTATGTTGTCAAAAAAAAAAAAAAAAAAATCACGAGAAATGAGATCTCCATTCCCACAAATTTGAATATTTACTTTTGAGCTCATACTACCAGCAACATTTTTCAGACCTCAATGCAAATGCAAAGGCAATTCACATTTCAAAATTCACTTAACTGTGCAATTGAGGAGCTACTATCTAATCTTCGCTTTGAAGTGATTAATCTGAATGTAATGGCATGTTAAAAACAACATTATCTAACGGAATTCTATAAATGCCTTCCAAACTGATAAATATGCTATTAAAATCAAATGCTTTTGGAATGAGTATGTATTTTGAATAAAGTCAGTCAAGTCTCATTACATATCACTATTAACAGATGAACTTTGCAATTTTGGTAAACAGAACACTGAACCTCAATTAAGCAAAATGTTATTCCCCCAAAGAAGTCCCATTCTTCTTATCAGTAGATATAAGGAAAATATTGTAACTAAATATTACCAAATTTTTTATTTTGTCAATTAAAAAATTTGTGGAAATTTGTCTTTTGATGCAATATTCTCCATTTTGCCTCTTGGCCAGCAATACCTAAAGTATTATCTGACCCTTCACATGAAAAATCTGTCAACTCCTGCTCTAACACTTCCTTACATTCTAGAGTAAGTGCTTACAGGACCAAAAAAGAGTCAAGAATTTCATCTTTACATGTATGTGTGTGCATATATGTATGCATCAAATGTCACAGTTGAGTAAGAATCATAATACTGTACAAATATGCTGACAATCTGATAGGCCACAGCACAGAAAGTTCATTCTTGCTATTTCTTGTTTTCCTTTGATGGAAATATTAACATGAAATGTTAAAAGTATCAAACCATTAAATATCTGAGTAAAAGGTTGCAAAACTGATTTTTGGTTTTTGGTTTTTTAGACAAAAGTTATTACTGTAGACAACCATGGTAAAGGGAAAGAAAACAATAGCCTAACCAGTCAGGAAATATGATTAAATCTTTGCCTGCTCTATATCCTTTAAAGTAAGAACAATGCAACCCTCTCAAAAAATTGTTAGTAAGTATCAAGCAAGGATTAAGTAGAATATAGAACAGATTATTTTTTATTGATTTTAAAATGGTATTCAGATTTTACAAAAACTATATTATATACATAAATCTCAAGATATCCACTGTATTCTATAAAAGAATATATATCAACTGTGATCATTAATTACTCTTCTCATTCTGATTCTTCTTTCAGGAATGAATTTTTAAAAATTCTTCATTCAGCACCTCATCTTTCCACTTTCTCTGCCAAAGTACAGGCAACTTTTAAAACATACCCAGTCTGTCTCATCTTAGGGAAGTGTTCCCATGCCTCATTTCTTCCTACTTATATGCCAAGCATTAGGACCAAAACTGTCACTATGCCTAATGCTCTTGGACCTAATTCATGGATAAAACATCAGCATGTAGTATCTGAACAGCTGAAAGGAAGACACCTACTTACTGAGTCCAGTCTACAGAAAAGTGGACAAAAGTAAATTTCTAACCTGTTCACACATGAGAATCTGCTTTACACAAACACACATCTTAACCCCACTATGAAAAATTCAGCTCCACAAAGTCTGAGGGTAAGATATGGGAATCTGATTTTTAATAAATCTGGCAGGTGCTCTGATGCAGCCAGTATAGCCTTGACCTCAAGACGCGTGCTTGACAATCTACTGATCTAAAAATACAAAACCAGGCTAAAGACAGCAAACATGTGCTCTAGTAACAACCACACAGATAACTAAGTGTTCTCTCTACATTTAAAGCTTCCATTAAAAAAAAAAAATGCGACCAGGTGCAGTGGCTCACGCCTATAATCCCACCAATTTGGGAGGCCGATGCAGGCGGATCACCTGAGGTCAGGAGTTCAAGACCAGCCTGACCAACATGGAGAAACCCCGTTTCCACTAAAAATACAAAATTGGCCAGGCGTGGTGGTGGGCGCCTATAATCCCAGCTACTCAGGAGGCTGAGGCTGAGGCAGAAGAATCGCTTGAACCCAGGAGGTGGAGGCTGCAGTGAGCCAAGACTGTGCCACTGCACTCCAGCCTGGGCAATAAGAGTGAGGCTCTGTATCAAAAAAAAAAACAACATGAAAAAGATAGTTTATAAAAGATACTCACCATACACACACACACAAAAGCACAAAGAATAAGAGTATAAACAATGTTTTAATTGTGTAAGTGAGGACAACAAAGAAAAAAGCCTGAGTTGTTATAAGCATACCTCCTACTCCAGGCACCAAATTTGGCGCAGTAGTACTCTGCCCAGCAGTGCCACTGGCAGCACTACCAGTAGTGCCACCCACAGTGCTGGTAGTGCCGCTGGAAGCTGATGAACTCTGGGAAGTCTGTGGAGCCCATGGATTGGGTAGTGGATCTCTATTTTCTGTACGGGAAGGTTGACTACCTTCACCAGAGGATGTATTGCTCACCAAGGAAGCAAATGGATTACCACCAAACTGTAATAAAGACAAAAAAATCACAAATAATAAGCTTTTGTTTTAAATAGGACAAGAAACCTTTTTTTTTTTTTGAGACGGAGTCTTGCTCTGTCGCCCAGGCTGGAGTGCAGTGGTGCGATCTCGGCTCACTGCAAGCTCCGCCTCCCGGGTTCACGCCATTCTCCTGCCTCAGCCTCCCAAGTAGCTGGGACTACAGGTGCCCACCACCACGCCCGGCTAATTTTTTGTATTTTTAGTAGAGACGGGGTTTCACCATGTTAGCCAGGATGGGCTCGAGCTCCTGACCTCGGGATCTGCACGCCTCAGCCTCCCAAAGTGCTGGGATTACAGGCATGAGCCACCGTGCCTGGCCACTAAACTTTTTAAAAACTGAAAACCACATTCCTCATATAAAAGCTACCCTCAGCCATACACATATTTGTGTTAAAAGAGAAGCTACTCCTTGGCCTGAACCTTGGAGCCAGTGGATCACCTGCTCTTGTGCAGCACTCAGCATTGGTTCCTGAATATCTGTGTACATGCGCCTTAAAGCATTATATCCCCCTGGGATGCTTTCTAGGTTGCTCAAGGCTCGGTCCTGGTTCCTCATCATTTCCTGCATCATTGCTGGATTCCTGGCAAGTTCCAACGTCTAAGAAAAAGATTTCCGAAAAAATTAAAAAAGAGAAAAAAGGCATTGAAATACACATGAATTACATGAATTACTTTATTAACTGCCATTAAACAAAGTTTATGGGAGGCCACTGTTTTGGACCAGCCTCCTGCACTATGCCCCAGCAGACCAGACCAAACCAAAATGGAGCCACTTGTGCCAAGTGCCATGTAATCAAGTCAACTATGAAAAGGGCCAGTTTCCCCCTCAAAACCAGAGTAAGCTGCAGTCAACGTGAGTCACTGTAACAAGAAAGAGTTCCCTCCATTTTAACCCTATTAGGAAAGTAACTTTGAAATGACCCATCTGCTTTTTGTTCGTTTTTGCTTTCTTCAGCCCTTTTATGCCTATAAAGCCAACCTCTTCTGCTCAGCTCATGGGAACACTCTATTTTATAAAACGAGGTGTTGTCTGATTCTAGAATCACAAATAAAAACCAATTAAAGCTTTAGAGTTGTTGCAATTTTGTATTCAATATACAAGGCAGGAGATTATTTTAAATAATCCCTGGTGTATTTCACCTCAAAAAAGGAACTTAGCATTCAAATAACATAAAGAAGGAAGCACTTCATTATGAGTGAATTTCCCATCTCCAACATTGGACTTTTTGATTCTTAATCCTTTAAAATAAACTATTTACAAAGATCCCTCAATTTAACAGAAAATTCAGAGTTCAAATAGCCAAATTAGGGCTTTGCTGAGTTTTCTTAAACAAAGATAAGGATTTCTCTCTTTAGCTTAACCATACATATAGGACAATCTCGTTAATCACAGAAAATTAAATAACAAATATATCATTTTTTAGCTAAACAAATTGAAAGAACTTTCCACATACTTGTCTCATTATATCTGGATTATTCAACATATGACTAATTTCTGGATTTCTCTGTATCAACTGCTGCATTTGTGGATTGGCCATAATTAATTGTCTCATCAGGTCAGGATTTGAGAGCATGCTCTGAACAAAGGGATTTTCCATGATCTGGACCATCATTTCAGGGTTAGACAAAAGTTGTCGCTGCATCTGACTCTGTAGTTCAGAGAAGTTGGTAGTATTCAAACCCAAGCTACTCAGACCTGCAAGTCCCCCAAGGCCACCTAAGAAGACAAAGGGCAAAAACATACAAACCAAAGTCAGAAAATTTATCATTAACATGACATAAACTATGAAGATGCAAAAAAGTATTAGTTGACCCAACAGTCTATCACAAGAAATCATTTAAAAACAAATCAAATACCTATTACTAATATTTAATTCCTATCATTGAAATAAGCCAAAAATTTACACTTTGGTTATTAAATTTAAGTAATAAAATCAACAAAATATATTTTCATGTGTGTAGTATAATACATAAAAATATTTGGTCTTTCTCCTTGATCCTGAGTTACTAAAACCTTTGGAATTTTCTGAGTGACAGGAGTATCTTTTATTATTCATTACAAGCCCTTTTTGAAAATTATGCTAATGAAGTGACTTAGGCCCCTGGATAGCCTCAGAAAGGAGCTGGGCACCAGAAAGACAAAGTGATTAAAGGGCTGAAGCTTTCAGCCCCACCCACCAAGAAAGTGAGGGAAGGGAGCTGGAGATAGAGCTCTATGCAAATTCTTGAACAATAAGATTAAGAAAACTCAACATGAAAAGCATATCTGAGTGTTAGGAGAGTTGTGCGCTGAGGGGACCTGGAACCTTTGAGCTGAACTTCCATGCCCCACATACCTTGTGCCCTTATAATTCTCTTTCAAGATTTGTCTGTTTCTGAGTTGTATCCTTTATAATAAACAGGTAAACGTATAAGTGTTTTCTTGAGTTCCAGGTGCCATTCTAGCAATTATTGAACCTGAGGAGGAGGTCAGGGGAACCCCCAATTTAGAACTGGTCAGTCAGAAGTACAGGTGGCCTAGAACTTGTGACTAGTATCTGAAGTAGGGGCAGTCTTGCAGGACTAAGTCTGCTAACTTGTGAGATCGGATACTAACTGTAGGTAGGCAGTATCAGAAAAGAAACTGAATCTTGGACACAGAGCTGGTGTTGGACAACTGGCTGGTGTCAGAAAAAAACACTCCAGAATATGCCAGCTAAAGGAAGAAATAATAAATACACACACCAGACTATACTTCTAATAATCTTTCCAAAAGACTAGTTTAAGTTCTATTAACAGGAAGCAGAATTCACCTATAAACTCTGGGTACAAGAGGGCTGATACTGCCAATCAAGGATACAGAAAGCCAGGGAACACCTGGAAATAGATTTCTCTTTGGAGGACTTAAACCAAGGAGAA
This sequence comes from Theropithecus gelada, assembly GCF_003255815.1. Lineage (NCBI taxonomy): Eukaryota > Metazoa > Chordata > Mammalia > Primates > Cercopithecidae > Theropithecus > Theropithecus gelada. Next base: position 97,069,817 of record NC_037683.1, read on the forward strand.
ACCTAACAGAGCAACAGGATGACCAAGTGCTTACTTTGGTAATCACAAAGTGTTTACTTTGTAAAATTACATAACCAACCAAATGCATTCATTCCTCACTTACTAAGCACTTTTTATATATGCCAGAGACTGTGCTACACATGTATTGAGAATAAGGCAAAGAGAAAGACATTCTCAGAACTCAATCTAGTGGGAAAGACAGACAAGAAAATAAATGTCTACACAGATGTTAAGTACACTTCAGTAAAGAATATTCACAGGATATTATGGTAATATAACCTAAGTGGAATGCCTACTTTCAGAAGAAGAGACGACACTTAATGAGTCTGGAGCATAAATACTCTGGCAAGGAAACGTAAAGAAGGTTAGGAGGGGGACTGAATACTAGGCACAATGAACACCATATACAAAAAGCACAGAGATAAATGTATTAATGCATTCTTGAAACCACAAAAACTTCAGTATGACTAACTACAGTAGCAGATTGCAGTGCTCACCAAACATTTCATTTTGCAGCCTTATTATTTCTTTTGCACTTGGACAGGCCTATGTGAAATGCCAAAGCACTACAAGAAATGGTATGTGCCACTTCTGGTCAAAGTACAGCAGGTTCAACTTAAAACCCTTTAGCTGTCTCTTCTGCCATGTTCCAAACGGTAGAGCTATAATACAGCAGAATGAAAAATGACTTTCATTACCTTGAGTCCCTGAGGGACTATATGGACGGGCACCTTACAAACCGGTAAAAAGCAAGTAGCATGCAGAAAAATGTAGCAAGAAATGAAGCTTTGTTGTAATAAGCCACTGAGATTGGCTATCTATTATCAAAAGATAATGGATAACAGCACTTCGGGGGATCACAAGGTCACGAGATCTACACCATCTGGGCTAACACAGTGAAACCCTATCTCTACTAAAAATACAAACAAATTAGCCGGGCGTGGTGGCACACTCCTGTAATCCCAGCTACTCAGGAGGCTGAGGCAGGAGAATCGCTTGAACCCGGGAGGCGGAGGTTGCAGTGAGCCCAGATCACGCCACTGCACTCCAGCCTGGGCAACAGAGCAAGACTCTGTCTCAAAAAAAAAAAAAAAAAAAAATCTTCCACAGAACCTCAATATATAAATCTAATACAGGCCAGGCACAGTGGCTCACATCTGTAACCCCAGCATTTTGGGACGCCAAGGCAGGACGCCATAAGCCAGGAGTCTGAAGCTGCAGTGAGCTATGATGGCAACACTGCACTCTAGCCTCAGTGACTGAGCAAGATCCTGTCTCTCTTAAAAAATAAAACAAAACTAATATAATAAAAGCAAAAGCAGTTTTAGGCTAGGCTGGCTTCCCAGACCCCTTTCCATGTGTTCAGGACAGTTACAAACTAACTAATGCAGTCTGATTCTTTCCTTTTACTAATGAAAAAATTATGATTCAGGGATGCTGGCTTATGATTAATAACCAGCTAACAGAGCGAGATTCCGTCTCAAAAAAAATAAATAAATAAATAACCAGCTAATCTTACTCATACTAAATTATGTGGTAGTCAGATCAGGTACACACACACTACATCTCTTTCATTATTAAAAAGAAAGGCACCAACTGATATGTAAGAATATCCATATCCCTACCTATTTCCTTAATATCTACAATTATAGGAATATATAAGTTTTTTTTTAAATTTTTGTTGTTAAAGTGACATACGTTTTCTTTTCTCATTTTATCTGAAGCTACCCAGGAAGGGAAAGGAGTATTTTTTCCCATCCCTATGGAGATAACTAAAGACACTTACCTAAACCAAAAGGGTTGCTAGTAGCAGAACCAGATGTGGAGTTACTATTAGGAGTTGATGATGTGGTAACATTGCTTCCAGCGGTATTTGTTTGCTGAGCTGAATGATCCTGAGGCCTAGGGAAAATAATTAATCACAGAGTAAGCAGTAGAGCTGATTATTTTTGAAAGAACCACTGAAATCCTGACATCTAGAAATAAAGAGTAAACTCTCAGATGAAATCAAATTATCATTTAATAAAAAGCCTGAGAAAACTAAGCGTTAGGAACAAAAAGTACAAAATAAAATAAAATCCTGCAAAATAGAAAATATGCTGCAATTGCCCCTTCTCTCTGAGTATAACGTACATAAATATTTCATTAGTTTTAATCATATTGCTTATGTAACAGAGGGAGATAGGTTATTTCATAAGAGGGAAGTCAGTAACCAGTTACACCCACAAAGTTTGACTATATAAAAAACTTCTTTATCTTGGCCGGGTGTGGTGCCTCACGCCTGTAATCCCAGCACTTTGGGAGGCCGAGGCAGGTGATCACCTGAGGTCAGGAGTTCACGACCAGTTTGGCCAACATGGTAAAACCCTGTATCTACAAAAAATACAAAAATTAGCCAGGATGGTGGTGCATGCCTGTAATCCCAGCTACTCAGGAGGCTGAGGAAGGAGGATTGCTTGAACCTAGGAGGTGGAGGTTGTAGTGAGCCAAGATTGTACCACTGCACTCCAACCTGGGCGACAGTGAGACTCTTTAAAAACAAACAAACTAACAAAAAAACCCACAACTTTTTTATCTATCCCCTTCTAGTTTTTGAGGGTTATGAGCCAGTTTTACTAAGGCCCCTGAAATTCTTGAAAACAATAAAAAGTGAGAGACTTCACCAAAAGAAAGTCAATCAATATGATTAATAATTATTACTTTTTTTTTTTTTTTTTAAAGACAGAGTCTTGCTCTGTCACCCAGGCTGGAGGTGCAGTGGCATGATTTCGGCTCACTGTAACCTCCCCCTCCCAGGTTCAAGCGATTCTCCTGCCTCAGCCTCCTGAGTAGCTGGGACCACAGGTGCACGTCACTGTGCCGGGCTATTTTTTGTATTTTTAGTAGAGATGGGGTTTCACCATGTTGACTAGGTTGCTCTGGAACTCTTGACCTCAGGTGATGGCCCCGCCTCACCCTCCCAAAGTGCTCAGATTACAGGTGTGAGCCACTGTGCCTGGGCTGATTATTATTTAGTATTATCTCTAAAAGGAAATAAGCCAGGCAAGGTGGCTCACGCCTGTAAAGCCAGCACTTTGGGAGGCCTGACCTGAGGTCAGACGTCCGTGACGAGCCTGGCCAACATAGGGAAACCCCATCTCTATTAAAAATACAAAATTAGCTGGGCATGGTGGCGCATGCCTGTAATTCCAGCTACTTGGGAGGCTGAGGCAGGAGAATCACTTGAGCCTGGAGGCAGACGTTGCAGTGAGCCGAGATCGTGCCACTGCACTCCAGCCTGGGCGACAAGAGCAAAATTCGTCTCAAAAAAAAAAAAAAAAAAAGTAAAGAAATAAAGAAAACCTTTCCATATGATACCAGACAAGAGTTTTGAATCTCACTCCTTGCTTCTTTCCCTGACTTTAGCTAAGCACACATTTTTCCATTTTAACATCTCTGAAATCAGGATCTGTCTTCCAACTGCGGACAGCCAGGCATCAACTACATTCCTGCACATGTAGTCTACATGACTTCAACTGAATGCCTGGCTACACTGTTGTACCATACGTGACAGGCTTAATTACCACATTAAGTGTCTTCAAAAAAATTACACCATTAATCGGCACTGAGAGAAGTTATCATGTATTCAGAATAGCACCAAAATAGAAGGAATATTTTGAATGAGTAAAGCAAGTATTTGCTGTTGGTGAATACCAGCATAAAAACTTACAGAATGAGTGTTAATGGCTTGGAACAAAATCCTGGAGAAAATACTGGAGAGCTCTTTTAAGAAATGCTACACCATCAACACTCTTGACAGAACAGAGTTTGATACTGTATGAGAAAATATGGACACTGACAACTAAGTCTTTGTATGTCATGCAAGAGTGATATGATAAAATTCCATACCCACGTAAGTCTAAAGGAGCTCTTTCACTAAGTATAAAATAAACCTTTTAAGTGACAAGAAAACATCAATTCAGTTAGCAGTATTCTTTTGTAGTGATACACAAAGGTATCTCTTTAAAACTGGTGGTGCCAGCTGGACACTGTGGCACACCTACGGTCCCAGGCTGACATGGGTGCATCACTTGAACCCAGCCAGGGCAACACGGCATGACCTTCTCTCTTTAAAAAAAAAAAAAAAAAAAGTTCCTTAGACTTAATATGATTATCAATTTGTGGTTTGCTAAGGAGATAAGTCATTCACGATCTTTGTCTAAAAATTTCCTTACTAAAAGAAAAGCTGGGCCGGGTGCGGTGGCTCACACCTGTAATCCCAGCACTTTGAGAGGCCAAGGCGGGCGGATCACAAGGTCAGGAGATCGAGACCATCCTGGCTAACACAGTGAAACTCTGTCTCTACTAAAAATATAAAAAATTAGCCGGGCGTGGCGGTGTGCGCCTGTAGTCCCAGCTACTCAGGAGGCTGAGGCAGGAGAATGGCATGAACCCAGGAGGCGGAGCTTGCAGTGAGCCAAGATCTCGCCACTGCACTCCAGCCTGGGCGACAAAGTGAGACTCCGTTTCAAAAAAAGAGAGAAAAGCTAAAAACTTGCTTGTTCTAATGCAAATAATTTAGATATAATAACTAAATACCAATGAACCTTGAAAAATATGAAATGGTTATCTGACAATCATGTAAGCATTAACATGGAATCACTTTTTTAAAAAAAATCATTATCGACAGCAAGGAAAGAATTTTAACTATTTAAATATTAATGACAGGGAAAGTAATTTACAGCCAACACTAGTTACTTTTAGAAGTATGAACATTTATCCACGATTTTAAAGCTGTACATCTTCCAAAACCATACCTGTTTTGTGTTTTAATGACAAGGTGAACAGTAAGTCCATCATGAATTCCATGCTGACTCAAGGTATCTTGATCTTTCAAAATTTTTCCAGCAAATATCAACACAAGTTGGTCAGTATGCGATTTAAAACGTTTAGAGATTTCTTCCTTAAACTAAATAAAAATAAAGTAAGTATGTATTACAGTTGTTTGCACAGCACCATACAGTCTAGTTTCTAGAGGTACCTCATAGAGGCCTCTACTACAGACACTACAGTTCAAACACCATAATGCCAATGTTCCAGGAGGCTGAGGCAGGAGGACTGCTTGAGCCCAGGAGTTCAAGGCTGCAGTGAGCTATTATCACACCACTGCACTCCAGTCTGGGTGACAGAGCGAGATCCCGCCTCTAAAAACAAAACAAAACAAAAAGTTCCCAATTCAAACAATATAGAGATGCGTCCTTCTTATGTCAGTATCTTGATCTTAGTAAGAAATGATTATCACTTCATCTCTAACACAAAGGTCTTATTACAGTGCACATATCCTATGTTCAATCCTCTGCTAAGGCCTAACAATGCATTGCTTCCCAATATCCTTATTCTTTTTATGTCAACGAGACCAGATTTAGTTCGAGTCACAATTAGCTCTTACTACGTCCAAAATAATCTATTCCTCAGACTTCTATCTTCAGTCCTGTTCCTTTCTTTCTAGTTGAATATAGTATACACAGCCAATCTCATATTCTTGGCCTGGGGGTGGAGTAGCTCTAATGCAAATACCCCAATTCTGAAATGCACAAACATTCAAAACTTTTTGAGCATCCATGACACTCAAAGGAAATGCTCACAGGAGCATTTCAAACTTTGGATTTTCACATTAGGAATGCTGAACCAGTAAGTATATAAGGCAAATATTCCAAAAAAAAAAAAAAAATCTGAAATCTGAGACACTTCTGGTCCCAAGTCTGTCTGTTTTAAAAAAAAAAAAAAAAGTTTTTGGATAAGGTATACTTAATCTGTATTATACTGACCATCCTTCCCACTTACTTTATTCAATATTAATAAGCAGTACTATGGAAAATCAAAGACAAAAGACACAACTCTTTCCCTGAAGGTGAACAGCCCAACGAGAGTCAAGTAAAACCATGAAGTCCACAGGAAGCATAAAGGGAAGTCAGAGAAGGCTTTCCATAAGTGAAAACTAAAGAAAGACTACAAAGTAGCCAATAAAACCTGAAGAAGGCTTTCCAGGGACCAGACATATAAAATCAGACTGAAAGGAGCTAGGCACATTCCTCAGCCCTGGGCTCAAAACTCCTTGAGCCTAGTACAAACACCACCTAGAAAGTCTCCGATAAGGAGACAGCCGTTCAAAGTTACTGAAAGCGCGGGAGCCAAAAACATTTCTTTGTTCCCCTGCAACTTTCGGGCTATAAAAAGCAAACGCTCGCATTGTTCGGGGCCCTCTTGTATACTGTGTAAAGGAGGGACCAGGTTCGAACTTGTAGTAAAGATCCTTGCCGCTTGGCTTTGACTCTGGACTCTGGTGGTCTTCTTTAAGGAACAAACAGTCTAGGCATTACAAGACAAAAGAGCATCATGCTATAAAGAAAAACTTACTTATACTATTCTCAGATCTTTACCAAAATCACCAGTATGCTTAGGTTTTACCAGACTGCCCAAATAGGAAAGCTTCAGAGTGGGCCCAGGAATCTACATTAAAAGACTGGCTCAGGAAATCAGTCCAAATTCAGAAAAGAATCACATCTTCAAACCACTCTACCTCACTGTCCCACAGCAATGGATCTCAATAGACGAGGAAACTGCTGCCAAGAAGGTGTTTTGGAAATACATAGGGGCATTTTTCTGGTTGTCACGATAAATAGACATTAAATGATAGAATGTCTGAGATTTTAAAAATCTTACGGGGACAAGGAAGGGAAGGCATATATAAAAAACATGGTAAGCTATGTATCATTGTTGAAAATCAGAGATAGGTACATGAAAGTTCCTAACACTCTACGTTTGTATATGAATAAAATTTTCCATAATCAAATTACAACAGCCAATGTAAACAACTGGTTTTTAAAAAATCTATTTTACCTTTGTCAACTCCCATACACATTGCTAACATTTTGAAAAATACCAAAAAAAAGCATAAAGATAACACAAAACTTCACTTCAGTAAATATTTTGAAGCTTTTCCATCTGCATTTTCTTTCCTTTATTTGAAATCATATGATACATAATCCTTTTATCTAAGACAAGCAATTTCCAAGTAACTAAGAGAAAATCTTCATAGAACACCATTTGCATGATATTCTATATCTAGAAACAGGTCATAATTTAACTAGCCTCCCATTATTAGACACCTCATTTTCCCTTTAGTAGCCATCCGAAATAATAATATAATGAACGGCAGAACACATGGTTTGTAAGGATTAAACGAGAATGTATATAAATGCAAACATCAGGTATATAGGCAGTAGTCAATCAATGGTAGCTACTACTATGCCAGTTCTCTTAATACTCAACAATTTTGTGAGGAAGAGAGATTTTAATCCTATTTCGGACACAGAAAAAGAGGTTACAGATGTCTCCCTTCCCCCCACACTGACACAGCTAATAAACTGGGAGTTAGGATTCAAACCTAGATTTGACTTCAAAGACAAACCTATCCAGATTACTGGGAGTTAGGATTCAAACCTAGATTTGACTTCAAAGACAAACCTATCCAGATTAACTATTTTTCATATGCAAAATGAGGGTAAAACTAGATTTGTGTTTCTTAACCTGAAACTCAGAAATCTTCTCCAAAATCTTTGATATCCCTTGTTATTCTGAAATAAATGACTTTATTATAGAACATACAGTTATACAGCATTTTATCACATTTTAGGATTTGAAGGTAAGATGCTAGATTAAAGACACGCATCTGGCCGGGCGCGGTGGCTCACGTCTGTAATCCTAGCGCTTTGGGAGGCCGAGGCAGGCGAATCACAAGGTCAGGAGATCGAGAACATCTTGGCCAACATGGTGAAACCCCATCTCCACTAAAAATACAAAAATTAGCTGGGCATGGTGGTGCGTGTTTGTAATCCCAGCTACTCAGGAGGCTGAGGCAGGAGAATCGCTTGAACCTGGGAGGCAGAGGTTGCAGTGAGCCAAGATTGCCACTGCACTCCAGCCTGGGTAAAAAAAAAAAAAATGCATCTATTCTTACATCCTTTCAAATACTCACAAAAACAACAGAATTTTTTAAGCTTTATGGAGACATAACTAATACCACATAATTCACTCATTTAAAGTATACAATTCAATGGTTTCTGGAGTATTCACAGATATGTGTTAGTCAATTTCAGAACATTTTCATTACCTCAAAAAAAAATCTATACCCTACAGCTATCACCTACGTATGCCTCATCACTTCCAACCATAAGAAACCAGTAATTTATACTTTCTGTCTCCACAGGAGTATTTCATATAAAGGCAGTATTATAACATATGGTCTTTGTGACTAGCTTCTTATACTTGGCATGTTTTCAAGATTCACCCATGTCATAGCATGTATCAATACTTCATCCCTTTCTACGGCCAAATAGTATTCCATTGTATGGATATACCACCTATTTTGTTTATCCACTCATCAGGTGATGGGCATTTGGGTTGAACAATGTGATACATTTATCTCAGAGAAATTGACAAACTAAATGGTCAAAAATGAATTAGTAAAAACAGAAAAGATATGAAAATTAACATATGACCTAACTGGGCATACACAGACCACCAAACCCAACAACTGCAGAATAAGCATTCTTTTTAAGTGTCTTTACTAAATTTGACTACATATCCTGGGCCATAAAGAAAGTCAGCATATTTCAAAAATTTAAAATCTTACCAAGTTGTACTCTGTGACCACATGCAATTAAACTACCAAAAAGATAACAAGAAATCAAGTGTTGATCAACTGGAAAAGATGACCTAAGTGGGATACAAAAAGACCTAACCATTGTTTTAAAGGGGTACCATATACTGAACTATCATTAGCAGAGTAAAAAGATAAGCCCTTAAAGAGACAATTTGCAACACAACCAGCACAGCTCAAATCCAGATTTCATAACGTCTACAAATCACCAAGAAACACAACCCAACTGAAAAATGGCCAAGAAATTGAAACAGGAATTTCACAAAAATAAAATCCTTTTCATTTAGATGACAAACAACACAGAAAACGTTAAATTAAAACCAGTGACAAATGCACTGAAGGGTTCAGTTTAAGACTGTTAGAGTGTTACAGAGGATGCAGAGCAACTGGAAACCACACACACTGTGGGTACAAGTATAAATCAGTACATTTTAGAATAACATTTTGCAAGAGAAGTTGACCATATGCTTACCGCATGACCCAACAATTCCGCTATTTAACAAATTACATGTCCACAACAAATACATCAACAAATACAATCAAGAACATTCGAACCAGCATTACTTATATTAGCCAAAAACTGAAAGCAATCCAAATGTCCCTCAACTGTAGAATAAACTATAGTGCAGTCATGTACTAGATTACCCCCAATGACAACAAATGAACTACTGCCACATATCATCATGGATACCTCAACACAGAGCAAAAAAGCCAATCACAAATAAAGATAAATTGTATGATTTCATTTATATGAAGTTTTTTGTTTTTTTTAAGGGTTGGGAACAAAATCCATGGTGTCCAAAGTGAGAATAGTGGTAACCTTAAGTTTGAAAGTGACTTCTTGGGAATTCGTATCATGTTCTACTTTCTTGACCTTTAGGCTAAAACACAAACCTGTACATTTATGATATATGTATTCTTCTATGCTGTACTTTAATAAAAATAGTTTTAAAAGTTGACTGTGAACTTTTAAGCTGCAGCAGGGGCTGGGTGTGGTGGTTCATACCTATAACCTCAGCACTTTGGGAGGCCAACATGGGAGGATTGCTTGAGCCCAGGAGTTGGAGGCTGCAGTGAGCTATGATCGTGCCACTGCACTCCAGCTTGGGCAACAGAACCAGATCCTGTCTCAAAAAAAAAAAAAGAACAGAAACATCAGGAAGTCGAAACACAGGTAGCCTGCACTCCCGAGTATTTCAATTTCAAATTATTCCCTTCCCCAAAGCTAAAATATGCCTTACTGAGGGCGGGTGCAGTGGCTCATGACTGTAATCCCAACACTTTGGGAGGCCAAGGTGGGTGGATCATCTGAGGTCAGGAATTTGAGATCAGCCTGGCCAACATAGCGAAACCCCATCTCTACTGAAAATACAAAACTTAGCCTGGCATCATGGCACACACCTGTAATCCCAGCTACTCGGGAGGCTGAGGCTTGAAAATCACTTGAACCCAAGAGGAGACGTTGCAGTGAGCCAAAAATCGCGCCACTGCCCTCCAGTCTGGGTGACAGAGCGGGACTCGTCTCAAAAAAAAAACCAAAAAACTATATATATATATATATATATATAAAATACATACATATATGTCTCATCTTGGGCAAGTCAACTGAAAGGAAATGGAATGAAGAGAACTTAGTTTTAGGTAGCAGATCAGACTGGATATAAGACATGAAAATGACAACAGAGATGATCACCGAAGGATAAAAGATCATCCATTAACATAATACGTAGCAGAGACAATTAAAACCTGATATCCAAAACAGCTATAATCTCAAAATCTAGTAGAACAGCAATGAATAAAGCTCAGCTGAACCTCTGGTAACATTTAAAGACAGGAGTCTCCTAACCATGAGTTGTCAGCATCAGTACCTGAAAGATAATCAGGGCTTTCTGGACAGACTAAGGGCTTCTCTACAGTGTCCTAGATGCAGAAGAGTAGGACACTACAGTACACATTCAAAAATTACTTCCATTAATCATTATTATACAGCTATGCTGTACCTGGCATCACACACACATTTTCACATTCATTTCTTACAACAAAACCTCAAGAAACCCAACCAAAGTCCTGACAGACATGTGAGAAATCATGTTCACTCACAAATTTACAGAGCTGTTGACAATTAATGTCATAGATACTGGGATCCTCCAGCCTCATGGGACTCTTGGTTCTGGAGGGACATCTTAATCCTGAAGTACGAATTTATGGCACTTTATGCTGAAAGTTGGAAAACACGTTAAAAATGGTGATAGCATACAGTATAGTTCTAGGGAACTACAGAGAACTGCATATGACTACCATTTATAACTCAGTTCTTATTTTAACTTTCAAACAACCAAGGTCACCTAATTTAGATATTAGAACCACTTCCAAGTAGAAGACTACTGCTAAATTGATTTGTTCTGAGTAAAAATGATACAAAACTTGGAACGAGCAAGCAAAAACCAAGAGATAAACAACTGTGTAAGTTCAGCTATCTGCCATTCTATTTGAAACCAAGATAAATGAATCTTAAGCTTAATTGTACCATGCCAGATATGGTACACTTCTCCAAATAAACCATATTTTAGGGTTTATTAATTTAACAAAATTAAATCAAGTTAAATAATGTAGTACTTTTATCTAAATGGAATTTGTCCTACAGCTAAAAATTCTGCATATACTTCAGATATCTTTAAACTTCTATTCTGCTTCCTACAGAATAGAGAAATAGCTTTTAGATTACGCTGTTTTCAAATTTTCTAGAAATTTTCTCTAACATTTGAACTTAACTTCCTTGTCTGTTTAATCTACACTTTTATCATACAACAACAAAAATCAGAAGCTAAACAGTACTGATATAGAAAAACTTAATTAGCCATCTTAGAAAATCTCAAAGCTGTTTAGACAGAGGTAGCTCACTGACACTATTCCTCTGCAGAAAAATAAGACTTATTACAATTATACAAAATATTTTCAGCCGGGCGCAGTGGCTCACATCTGTAATCCCAGGACTTTGGAAGGCCACAGCGGATCACCTGAGGTCGGCAGTTTGAGACCAGCCTGACCAACATGGAGAAACCCCATCTCTACTAAAAATACAAAATTAGCCAAGCATGGTGGCACACGCCTGTAATCCCAGCTACTTGGGAGGCTGGGGCAAGAGAATCGCTTGAACCCGGGAGATGGAGGTTGTGGTGAGCTGAGATCATGCCATTGCACTCCAGCCTGGGGCAACAAGAGCGAAACTCCGTCTCAAAAATAATAATAATAATAATAATAAATGTTTTCATCTAAGGAATAGCCAGAACCATAAAGGAAGAATTTTGTAATTTCCATTAAAAAGATTACCTACATTAAATTATTCCTGTCCTTAAGCCTATGTGGTCACGATTAACTCAAAATTAAAGATACATGATAGAATGGGCTTGAAAGTATCCATATTTCCTACAGGATGTACATCCAACTCTGGTCTTGCACTGATAACCTACGATAACTACAGGCCAGAGAGCTGAAAGCTGAGAATTAATAAACTTTTCCTCAAAAACCGTAAGAATCAAAATTCTAATGCACCTTGAATAAGCAATTTAATGATTTCAAAATGAACCCAGCACGGACAAAACAACTTTCAGTAACCCCTCACTTTTTTCAACATCATCCAAAAGCCAGGTGTTGCACATGAGTGGATTCTCCAGCTAACTGAAGGTTACCCCTGTGTGAGCACCAAAATTGTTTTCCATTCTACTGAATGTAATTTTAACTTTTGGCCGGGCGCGGTGGCTCAAGCCTGTAATCCCAGCACTTTGGGAGGCCGAGATGGGCGGATCACGAGGTCAGGAGATCGAGACCATCCTGGCTAACCTGGTGAAACCCCGTCTCTACTAAGAAATACAAAAAATAGCCGGGCGAGGTGGTAGCGCCTGTAGTCCCAGCTACTCGGGAGGCTGAGGCCGGAGAATGGCGTGAAGCCGGGAGGCGGAGCTTGCAGTGAGCTGAGATCGCGCCACTGCACTCCAGCCTGGGCGACAGCGCGAGACTCCGTCTCAAAAAAAAAAAAAAAAAAAAAATTTTTAACTTTTGATAATGCTGAGTTACTGGTGTGAATATCAACTGCTGTTCTGCAGTATAGTGATAACTGTTCCAGACTCTCAAGGTATCCTGTATCTGCCTTTTTCTTTTCTTTTTTTTTTTAACCAGACTGTCAAGTTCCTGTCTTGAAAGTATACCTTCTTTATCCCCTAAATTTTCTATTTTTAATCTGAGGAAGAAAAGCAGCAAATAATTAAGAGTTAGAAAACCGTATCAAATAGAATGTGCAAAGAATGTGAAATGCTGTCCTGAAATGAAAATGTCTAAGATACAGTGTATCAACTTTATTGTGCCAATCTCAGCTGTTGAGGGTCGACTTTGCTTACTCCTTGTTCTCCACTGTTTTTGAGAAGAAAATGAAACACACATACGGAGGGAAGAGAAGAGAATCAAATTAGGAAAGAATATTTTTGAAAAACGGAGGCCTGAATTCAAATCTTGGTTTTGCTACATACTAGTTCTGTGACCTGGAGGATGTAACCTGTCTCTGAGCCTTGGTTTCTTCATTAGGAACAGAGATATCTATTCTGCAGGGCTGATGGGAGAATTATGAGACACGGAAATTGCCTGGGCACAATTCACTCACTAAGATATTCAAATATTGCTAATCTAATTATGCAAGGATAAGCTCTAAACTGTAAACACTTTGAAAATGGAGTTAATCTGACTTTAAAAGCAACACCGTCACCCTTTACAAACATTCCAAAATCCAAACATCCAAACTTGCTTTTAAACAACCATTATCTCACCCTATTAAACATCCTGGGGGGTAGGAATCAACCTATCCAAAAATAAAATTTACTTCAGCTCTGAAGATAAAACATACACGAATTTCCCGCAGAGTCACATATTAACAGCATTTAGCAAGGGTTCTCTAAATAGTTATCTGAATGCTGTATTCAAATCTTTGCTATTTCAGTATCTTAAGGCAGAGATCCTTCAAGAGTCTATTTTTGAATTAGCTCCTTACTCAATATTGCTAATAACATTTGAAAAAATGTCCATAAATCATCCATATACATGGTTCTGTCAGTTATCATTCCCCAAGAGTCTGACGTTTAACCTTAAAATTAGTAGTATTATTTAAAACACTGCATAACCCTTTATACAAGGATGCCAAGTATGAGAAACAACCACACTGAATATGTAACATATATGAGAAAGGGGCACTCTCTCATAAAACTGTACACAGCCACAAATGTTAGTGTATTATTTAGAAAATTTATTTTTTAGAATCTCTCTGATTTAAATCTGATAAGAATTACAAACTAAATATATCACTATTCACATGCTAGGATAGATATACTTCCTTCTATTGCAAAAACTTGAAACTCAATTCGCTGCTGAACAAAAGGCTATGGGGAAAGAAACCAATATAAGTAAATCATATAAACTCTGAGTCAGGTACTTTATGCATATGATGTCACAAAATCCTCCAAACAATCTACTGAAGCAGGTATTACATGATACGTTAAAAACGTAGCCAGTGAGGCTGAGATGATTAAAGCTTCTTACCCATCATCAGATTTCTCCAATTCTAAGGTTCATGCTTTCCTTTCTCAAAATATTCATAAGCAAACCAAAACAATAAATCACAAAAATAATAAATAATAGTCTAATGAGCTAGTTCTACATGGAAAGACTACCAAGGTAATACAAGTAAAAAGAGTAAGATAAAGAAAATTGTGGGTGGTTGACCCCATTTGCTTAACAAAAGTCAAAAATTATATATGAACATACAAACACCTTTCTGGACAGAATCACCAAAAAAAAAAAAAAAGTTAACTTTACCTTTTATGCTGAATGTCCCCCCACCTTTTTTTTTTTTTTTTTTTTTGAGACTAAGTCTCACTCTGTCACCCAGGCCGGAGTGCAGTGGCACGATCTTGACTCACTGCAACCTCTGCCTCCTGGGTTCAAGTGATTCTCCTGCTTCAGCCTCTCAAGCAGCTGGGACTACATGTGCGCCCCACCACACTGGCTAATTTTTTTATTTTTTTAGTAGAGATGGGGTTTCACTATATTGGCCAGGCTGGTCTTGAACTCCTGACCTTGTGATCTGCCCATCTCTGCCTCCCAAAGTGCTGGGCTTATAGGTGTGAGCCATCACGCTCAGTCCCCTTTTTTATACTTTTCAACATCATGTGAATTTCTTAATTTTAAAATAAAAATATGCATAAGGTATTTTTTAAATGTAAAAGTTATATCCTTTAAGAAAACTGGAGAGAGCTTTAAAGAGTAAAAACAAAAAAAAATTACCCCCAAGTTTTAGACATCTATATAGCAGTTGCTTAACCAGTAAACCAAGCAGACTGTTGTCATATGTACAGGACATCAAACTAACTCATAGTTATATAATTATACCTAGAAAAATCAGAGTTCAGGTCTAGTAACAATATTTTGCAAATACACACATATATTTTCATGCCTATAATAAATGGAATCTGTTAAGTATGCTAATCCAATAGTCTCTGTAAAGAGCGGCAGATTTAAGTATCAACTTCAGTCTCTAAAAAAAGCTCCTAATCTCAATTTAATGGTATTTGTATAGTTTAACTTCACTTTTTATTATTATTATTATTATTATTGAGTCGGAGTCTCACTCTGTTGCCAGGATACGGTGCAGTCGCATAATCTTGGCTCACTGCAACCTCTGCCTCCCAGGCTCAAGCGATTCTTCTGCCTCAGCCTCGCGAGTAGCTGGAACTACAGGTGCACACCACCATGCCCGCTAATTTTTGTATTCTTAGTAGAGACGGGGTTTCACCATGTTGGCCAGGATGGTCTCGAACTCTTGACCTCATGATCCACCTGCCATCATGATTGTATATACTTATGAAGCACAATACGACATTTTGATTTATGTAAACAATGTGGAGAGATTAAATCAAGCTAGTGTATCATCTCTCTTATCTTTTTTGTAGTAGCAGTTGTTGGTACAGGAAAATAACTGTAATAATGCCATCAGACATTTAAGATGACTAAGAATAAACACATTTTTCCAAAATTGCATTCTTAAAATATTCCTAAGACCAGCCTGTCTGGGCAACACAGTGAAATCTTGTCTCTATAAAAACAAACAAAAAAATAAAAAACAAAAAAAAGTACAAAAAGTAGCTGGGCGTGGTGGTGCATGTCTGCAGTCCTAGCTTCTCCAGAAGCTGAAGTGGGAGGATCGCTTGAGCCCAGGAGATCAAGGTGGCAGTGAGCTGTGATGGCACTACTGCATTTCAGGTTGGGTGACAGAACAAGACTCTGTCTAAAAAAGGAAAAAAAAAAATCCCAACTAGGTACAAAATATCGCAAATAAATATTTAAAACACTATTTGGTCATTCAATAAATACTTGTCTACTCAGTATGTGCCCAGGCCACAATTCTAGGCAACTTGGGATTAGAAAGTAAGCACAACAGTCCCTGCCCCTGAAATTCTTACAGTATTGCGGAGTGGCGGGGGGGGTAAAGGAGACAATCCATATAATCACAAAATGGTATCAGAGATTATAATCAATGATCGGATATAAACTGGTGCATCCAATTACCCTCTGATGAACTAACATTTAAATAAACTTTTTTAAAAAAGATAAGAGTATTGCTATGTTGCCCAGGCTGGCGTGGAACTCTTGGGCTCAAGTAATTCTCCCACCTCAGCCTCCCAAGTAGCTGGGACTACAGGCTTGAACCACCACACCTAGCTCTTCAATCCATTTTTAAAGATGGAAAAGCCAATCAAAGAAAGTCAAGGCAATTTGGGGCACTGGATCGGTGAGGCCTCCCAAGTTTGTCACTGGGTTTGAATCTAGAGTCTACTACTTAATATATGTATGAATTTGATCACATTAATAATATGAGTCTCAGTATCTTTTTTTTTTTTAAAGACACAGTTAGGCCAGGCAGGGGGGCTCACACCTGTAATCCCAGCACTTTCGGAGGCAAAGGCGGGCGAATCATGAGGTCAGGAGTTCGAGACCAGTCTGGCCAACATAGTGAAATCCCATCTCCACTAAAAATACAAAAAAATTAGCCGGGTGTAGTGGTGTGCACCTGTAATCCCAGCTACTCAGCAGGCTGAGGCAAGAGAGTCGTGTGAACCCAGGAGGCGGAGGTTGCAGTGAGCTGAGATTGCGCCATTGCACTCCAGCCGAGGCGACAGTACAAGACACTGCTTCAAAAAAAAAAAAAAGTTTTTAAAAAAGGCAGTTTCCCTCTGTCGCCCAGGCTGGACTGCAGTGGCGAGATCTCAGCTCACTGCAACCTCTGCCTCACAAATTCAAGCAATTCTCCCACCTGTTTCCCGAGTAGCTGGGACTACAAGCGTGCACCACCACACCCAGCTATTTTTTTTTTTTTGAGACGAAGTCTCACTCTTGTGCCGCAGGCTGGAGTGTGATGGCGTGATCTCGGCTGACTGCAACCTCTGCCTCCCAGGTTCAAGCGATTCTCCCACCTCAGCCCCCTGAGTACCCAGGATTACAGGCATGCGCCACCATGCCTGGCTAATGTTGTATTTTTAGTAGAGACGGGGTTTCTCCATGTTGGTCAGTCTGGTCTCAAATTCCTGACCTCACATGATCCGCCCGCCTCGGCCTCCCAAAGTGCTGTGATTAGCGGCACGAGCCACCATGCCCGGCCAGCATCTTCATTTTTTTAAAAAAAGATAATAACAGTGTTTTCAGCATAAAGCTGTGTGACATTTTAAGAAAATATAATGCATCATGCTTTACAAATCAAGCCTGCAATAAATATTGGCCATTATGTCATTGTCATTAGCAGCATTTGCAAAGGCCTCAAAAGGGGGAGAAAGAGCTAGTGATGTTTGAAGGTAGCGGAAGAGACAATACAAAATGGCTGAAATGCAATGAAAACAGGAGAAAAGGTAGGTGGAAGCACATCCTGAAAGCTTTATTAGCTATGCTAATTCAGTAGTCGCTAGCTACATATGGCTATTAAGCACTTGAAATGTGGCTACTTCAAACTGAGATATACTCTAAGTGTAAATTACAAAATATATTTCAAAGACTTAGTATTTTAAAATGCAAGATATTTTACAGTCTTTATATCAATTACATCTTAAAATATTTTAGATATACTGTGTTAAATAAAGCATACTAAAATTACAATAGCCAAAAGGTAGAAGCAACCCAAGTGACCAGCAACAGATCAAAGGATTTTGAAAATGTGGTACATACATACAATGGAATATTATTCAGTCTTACAAAGTAAATTCTGGCTGGGTGTGTGATGGCTCACACCTGTATAATCCTAGCACTTTGGGAGACCAAGGCAGGCAGACTCCTTGAGCTGAGGAGTTCAAAACCAACCTGGGCAAAGTGGTAAAACCCTGTCTCTACAAATAAATACAAAGTAGCCTAGCATAGTGACATGAGCTTGTAGTCCCAGCTACTTGAAGGGCTAAGGCAGGAGGATCACTTGAACTTCAGGAGGTGGAGGTTGCAGCAAGCCATGATTGTGCCACTGCACTCCAGCCTGGGTGACAAAGTGAGACCCTGTCTCAAAAAAAAGAAAAGTAAATCCTGACACATGCTACAACATAAATGAACCGTGTGGACATCATACTAAGGGAAATAAGTTAATCACAAAAGGCCAAACACTGTCTTACTCCACTTATATGAAATACCTAGAGTGGTCAAATTCAGAGACAGAAAGAAGAATGGTGGTTGCTAGAGGTGGGGAAAATGGGGAGTTACTGTTTATATGGTACAGGGTTTCAGTTTTGCAAGATGATGAGTTCTGGTGGTAACGAATGTGAATGTACTTAATGTCACTGAACCGAACACTTAAAAATGGTTAACGTGATAAATTTTATGTGTGAGTCACCACTATTGAAAAATTAACTTCAGCCTTTCCTTTTTATTAAAGTGGCTAACAGGAAAATTACATATGTGGCTCATACTGTTTTTTATTTTTAAGACACCAAGTCTCACTCTGTCACCACAGCTGGAATGCAGCGGTGCAATCACAGCTCACTGTAACCTCCAAACTCCTGGGCTCAACCCTGCTGAACTAGCTGCTACTACAGGTGTGTGACACCACACCTAGATAAATTTTTATTTTTTTGTAGACAGGCTGGTCTTGAACTCCAGGAGCAGGGGGCTGCAGTGAGCCATGATCACTGAGCCACGGTGCTCAAGCAATCCTGCCACCTTAGCCTCGCAAAGTGTTGGGACTGCAAGCGTGAACCACTGAGCCCAGCTCACATTGTATTTCTATAAAAAATAAGTCATGGTAAAAATTTCCAATGAGAAATGTTTTGATGAACAAGATCTAGTAACACGAAGCCCTAACAGCAGCATAAGCAAACTTTCTGTTACGGGCTAGACAGTAAATCTTTCTGGCTCTAGCAGTCACACGGTCTATTCTGAAAGGAGCCATAGATAACACACTAGCAAATGGGCACAGTGGATTTGGACTACCAGTTTGCTGGCCCCTGCCCTAAGGTACCCATTATAAGCAATGGCTCTGAAATTTTCATAAATTTTGTGAGCCAGTTTAATAACGGTATCTTGAAATCTGCCACAGTGACAATATTTACATCATGGAAATCCAGCAAACACTACAAATCAGTGTTTTTCCTGAAGAACGGGTTGATAAACCAGCATTTTCCAGCGAACCACTCACTATGTAATGAATTAACTTCTCTCCTATACATCTAAAATTATATTCATCATGAACCACCTTTGAGAGAAATGGATAGCTATTCAAATCACTTTCCGTGCTCTGTGGTTCAGATGAGAATCTCCAGCTAAGAAAGGTGGTTCTAGAAGAATAATGTTCCAGGCAGAGAAGAAAGAGTGAACATCACGAAGCAGTCAAGAGTTGTGCTTGGAGAGTGGTGACCTAGGGGGGAACAGCTTAAGAGGAAGCTTCCACAAGAGGGCTGGAAGCTACGAGATTATGTACATACTACACTCAGTAAAGGTTCAACAGTAAGTAATTACTGAATATGTATTATTGTACATAATGGACTAGATTCATATGTAAACAATTTATTGAGCCCTAGGCTCTGGTAATACAATGGTGAACAATCACAGCCCCTCTCTAAAGAGAAGGAATCACATAAATATACAATTTTAAGTTGTGATGAATTCTTATTAAAAACAGGCTGCTGTGAGAAATCCAACAGGGGATCCCAATCTAGTCTGGACAATCAGAAATAGATGCTACCTGGAGAAACTGACCTTTGCATTAAGATTTAAAGATGGAAGAGGAACGAGCAAAGAGTGTTCTTGCATTCTAGGTAACAAGAACAAACTGTACAAAAGTCCTCAGGCAGGAAAAAAGTATTAACAGGTCAAGGAACTAGAAGGTCAATGCAGTCAGCCAAGCAAGCAAAGAAAGAAGGCATCTGCAGAAAATGGAGAGGGCACGGAACCGTGTTACATAGCGCCTCTCTACCCCATTATATATTCTAAGACCAACAGGGAGCCATTAGCTTTACACAGAGAGTGGCATGCTCTGATTAACATTTTTCAGAGATCACTCTTGGAATGGCTGGCAGGAGAGTTATAGAAAAGTGAGGCAACTTACCAGTAGGCTACTGCAGTTTCTAGGCAAGAGGTAACGGCAACTTAGTGGAGCCACTACCCAATATTTTAAGGACGTACTTAATCTATTAAATACTCCACCACAGAAATTTTTGCTCTCAGGACACCATTTTACAACTTCAGAAATTCAAAGAGTTTTGTTTATTTATAGTTGTTGGTATTTATAATATTAGAAATTAAAACTGAATAATCTTTAAAAATAAATTCATTTAAAAATAATACACTATATATTAATATACATAACATCCTTATGAAAAATAGCTATATTTTCTCAGTGATAAGAGTGGTATTATTTTAAACTTTTGGAAATCACTTTAGTCTTATAACAGAAGACAGCTAGATTTACATATCTGTTGTCATATCCCACACCTTAAAGACTCTAGCCAAGTGCACTGCCCAGTTTTGAGAAAATTAGACTGAAAAAAACAACGTCTCAGAATTACTATGAAAATCGTTTCATCTCATGGTCCCCTTAACAGGATATAGGGACCCCCCAAACCACACTGAGAACTACTGCTCAAATAATAAAAGGCACATTTGTCTATCAGGCTTTCCAGTTTTCCTCAGAATGCCTCCAGCAAAAATAATAATGAAAATAAAAAGCAAAGTAATCACAGTAAGATACCATTTCACAGCCAGTAAGATGGCTATAATCACAAAGACAGTAACAAGTGTTATTGAGAATGTGGTAATTGGAATCCTCATGCATTGCTAGTGGAAATGTAAAATGGTACAGACACCTTGGAAAATAATTTGGCAGCTCCTCATAAAGTTCCACATACAGCTTTAACCCAGCAATTTCCACTCCTAGATCTACACCCAAGAAAAATGAAAACACATGTCCTCACAAAAACTTATACATGAGTGTTCAGAGGCATTAGTCACAATAGCCAGAAAGTAGAAACAACCCAGTGTCCACCACGTGAGAGAAAAATAAAATGTGGAATGCTGTTGGCAACACAATGGAATGTTATTCGGCAATAAAAAGGAAGGAAGTACCGGCACATGCTTCAAACAGGGATGAACCTTGAAAACATTATGCTAAGTGAAAGCCAATCACAAAAGACCACATGATTCCACTTACAACAAATGTCCAGAACAAGCAAATCTATAGACAAAAAACAGATCAGTAGTTGCCTAAGGCTGGGGGGCCCAGGGAGAAACGAAGGGCAACTGCTAAAGGGTACAGGGTTTCTTTTGAGGGTGATAAAAACGTTCTAAAATTGACTACACGACCCTGTGAATGTATTACATCAATTACAGACTTTAAAATGGTGAATTGTATGGTAGGCAAATTATACTTCAATTATGCTGTTTCTTAAAAAAAGCTAAGCAATCTCTGTTAATCAGAATCATTAAATAACGAGTTTTTCAGCTGTTCAGTATTAGAATAAAGCATATAAGAAAACAATGATCTTAAACTTTTTTCTCGGATATCTTACTATACTGATTCAATCCAACCTTCTGGATAAGATGTTGTTCAGTAGAAACATATATGAGCCACAAGTAATTTTAAACTTTTAAGAAGTCATACTGAAAAAAAGTTTTTAATAAAAGGTCAAATTAAGTTTGATCTTTTACTTAACTCAAATCTGCAAAATACTATTTCAACACACAATATATCAAAACCATTAAGATGCTTAAGTTATTTTGTTCATACCAAATTTTCAAAATCTGGTGTAAATTTTACACTTAACAACACATCTCACTTCAGTCCAACCACATTTTAAGTACTTAATAACCACATGTGGGTGATGGTATCAAAGTGGACAGTATAGTTCTAAATCCACACTACACAGTATAACATTAAATGTTGTGTGTGATGATGACCCTAAGGCAATTTCCCTTATCAAAGAAAGGCTCAATTTGACTCAGTACGTTTAAATTACATCTAAGTATATTAATATTTTCCCAGAAGTCTGCACTGACAGAAGGCACTTTCTAAAACCAGAGTATATACTGCCTGGACATTTCAAGCAAATGTATTTCAAAATTTTTACACATAACCTAATAGTCTAGAAATCCCAAAATAAGCTAATTAGAAGTTATATGGAAACTCCCCTCCGTTATCTGCACTAATGTCTCACATATATAACTCTCCATTCTTCTAGATGTTATCTTGCTCATGGATGCTTGGAAATCCTCAAAGCTCTTTTCAATAGCTGATGATGAATAATTAACCAAAAAAAAAAATCTCATACACAGGGCCTTTGTGCCACTACACATTGATGCTTTTGTATCTATTTACTTACATACAGGTTGAGCATCCCCAATCCAAAAATATGAAATCTGAAATGCTCCAAAATCTGAAATTTTTTAACACTATGACATCACATGTGGAAAAATACCATATGTAACACCTTTGCTTTCTGATGGTTCAATGTATAGTTTGGTTCACTCACAAATTTATTTAAAATATCATATAAAATTACCTTCAGACTCTGTGCATAAAATGCACAAGAAATATAACTGAATTTCATGTTTATATTTAGGTGCCATCCCCAAGATATCTCATTATGTATATACAAATATTCCAAAATCAAAAAAAAAAAAGAAAATCCAAAATCCCAAACACTTCTGGTCCCAAGTATTTCCCATAAGGGATATTCAACCTGTATTATGAAAATCTCTAATAATGACAGCACCTTGGAATACATATAGCACAGTTTATATTCTCACTACCTATTCTAGCTACCTGTAAGTAAAAACTTATGTTACTCAATTGATTCTGAGTGCTCCATGAATAATAAATTTCACTCTAAATTGGAAAATAGCTTCAGCTTTATTAGTAACTGTGAACAGGTAACATTACTAAATACCAAATGTATACAGCACTGTAAAAAATTAAGGCATCCTGTTTCTGCCTGTTGGTACTCACGACCAGAAACCAATGGAAAAATAGGAAAATAAATTACCATCTTACAACTTATTTCACAATTTACCCAAGAAGTTTAACATAATTTCATCTAATCAATTATTACAGCATGTTCACATAAACATAATTTGGTATAATGTGTTAAGGAATCTACATTACATAGAAATACTTATTGAAAGAAATTTTAACTTACAGAAAATGGAATTTGCCTGATACAGAGCATAAGCCTTCAATATTATCCTCTGGAGGTCTGTCTTCAGCTTACCCTCTGACCCTCCAAAATTAGGTACAAATTTTAAAGACTAAATATTTCCCAATTTCTAACTGGACATTTTCAGTGGAATTTTAATGTCATTAAGTATTTTTTAATGACAAGCTTTCATTTGTAGCAAATAGTTTCAATCAAACCCTTTAAAATTTTTAAATTATAAAATGGCATATCTTTCGTGCTTCAAGTAGATTTTACAAATAGGTCATTTGAAAACTGCTTTTCTTTTTCTTCCACATTTTCCTGTATCTGTTTCCCTTGCATATACAAGCCCAACTTGTCTTCAGGTTCTCTGGTGTGGTGGTAAGCGTCCATTTTTATCACATTTTCTGCTTCGACATAAAACAATGATCAAGAATTTAAAAATTAACTGCCATCAGAAAAGGCTACTTCGGAAAGACTTCAATTTTATCTATTAACAATTCGTTTTGGGCTGGGTGCCCCGTGGTTCATGCCTGTAATCCTAGCACTTTGGGAGGCCGAGGCAGGTGGATCACGAGGTCAGGAGTTCGAGACCAGCCTGGCCAACAAGGTGAAACCCTGTCTCCACTAAAAACACAAAAATTAGCCGGGTGTGGTGTGGCACGCGCCTGTAGTCTCAGCCACTAGGGAAGCTGAGGCAGGAGAATCCTTGAACCCGGGAAGCGGAGGCTGCAGTGAGTTGACACCACGCCATTGCACTCCAGCCTGGGGGGGGTGACAGAGTGAAACTCCATCTCAAAAAAAAAAGAAAAAAAAAAAAAAAAATCACACAATTTGGTTACAGCAGAGTAAAATAAAAGCGTTCACAGAATTTATAATTTTAATTTTACCATCACAAAAAGCAAAAACATCCTCACAGCTATAACATCATATATTAACTGAAAGGAATTTTTCCATTTATAAAATATTGACTATTTCTAATCTTCTGCAGTAAAATGCTGAAAGCACCCAGGATGGTGGAGGCATGAATCAGGAATCCTAGAAACCAGACCTGAACTTTAAAACTTAATATGGCTACACCCCCACTAAAATAGCTAAAATTAAAGAGACTGACAAGATCAAAATGTTAGCAGGGATACGGAGCAACAGGAACTCCCATATATCTTCGTTGGTGGGATGGTAAAATGACACAAGCTTTTTTTTTGTATATGTGCTGCTGAAGCCAGCACTACACAAGCTTTTTTTTTTTTTTTTTTTTTTTTTGAGATGGAGTTTCGCTCTTGTTGCCCAGGTTGGATGGCAATGGCGCAATCTCGGCTCACTGTAACCTCCCTCTCCCAGGTTCAAGCAATGATTCTCCTGCCTCAGCCTCCCGAGTAGCTGGGATTACAGGTGCCTGCGGCCACGCCCAGTTAATTTTTGTATTTTTAGTAGAGACGGGGTTTCACCACGTTGGCCAGGCTGGTCTCGAACCTCAGGCGATCCACCCGCCTCAGCCTCCCAAAGTGCTGGGATTACAAGTGTGAACCACCGCGCCGGGCCCACAAGCATTTTTTAAAACATAATTTCTCACAAAACTAAAACATACAATTGCCCTATGACCTACTTAAACCAAGTCTTAAGTATATAACCATGAAAGAAAAAAGAGTCCACAAAAACACTTGTATAAGACTGTTCACAGTAACTAACTGGAAACAGCTCAGGTGACTTTCAACAGTGAATAGATTATGGTATATACATACAGTGGAAAGCTACACACCAATAAAAAGAAAGGAACTACTGATACACGCAACAAAGACGAAACTCAAAAACATTATGCTGAGTGGGAAAAAAAAGGCTTACCCAGAAAAATACAAACAGTACTATAGACTATATGGGATCCCACTTAATGTTAAATTCTAAAACAGGCAACTCTGTAACTTATGGCATTTAAAAAAAAAAAAAAAACTGGGTGGTTGATGGAAAGGCCGAGTGACTGAAATGACTTGGGAAAAGGTAAGAAAGAACTCTCTAGTCAATTACAATGTTCTATATCTTGATAAGAGCTTGGGCTACACAGGTGTAAGCATTTGTGAAAACTCATGGAATGGCGTGCATTTCACTGCATGTCAAAATTACGTCAAAAAACGTAAAAAACGAAGCTGAACTTAGGCAAATATCAGTTCACAATGCTGAAGTGACATGTACTGGTGTCATCTACTGACACGTGCAACTTACTCTGAATTGCTCCCCAAAAATAAAATGGACTTGATAATCGATTATAATACTGTAAAATGCTAATTGTAGATGATGGACATATGTGTGTCCACTGCCCAGTTCTTTCAACTTTCTGTATGCTTGAAAATACAAAAATGGTAAGGAGCATTTTTACAGGCACTAGGAGACCAAAAAAAAAAAAAAGAGTGATAAATTCCGTTGGTGGTAAAAGTTTCTCTCATTCGATGTTACACACCTCACTGCCTCACAAAACACACTACCTTTGGAACTCGCTAAACCAATATCCCAATCACCTACAGTCCCTGGGGAAACTGATAGGTACATTTCAGGAATTGTTGATTGTTTCCTGTCACAAACTGTTCACGTTGTGTGCGATCTTCAGAGATTAAGTCAATAATCATGGAAAATACGACGTATTCAACAATACACTAAAATTATTTGTTAAATTCCACCAAGGATCTTAATTAACTGCAAGATTTGTATTCCTGAACCAAGTTTAAGTAATATTCTCCATTAACTCCAATTTTCTTTTCTTTTATTTGGTTGCAACAGCTAATATCAACATCGCTATCGCCTCTCTAAAATCAAACAAAAACCTACCCAATGATTGGCATCTAAGAGATGATAAACATACTAAAAGGGAAAGAGCAAGTCATCAATGAAAGAAAGTCATTCACCTTTCTCCTTAAACCTAGTACTATTACTATTACTTAAGATGGAGCTAAAATCGGTTTCTACGTCATAATTTTTTTTAAAAAGGTTGCAAGGTGGGAAAGATTTCAGGAGTTAAAATGCAGAACTAAATATACACGTGCACCTCACCCCAAAACCTATCTTAACAAGCAGGCACGTAAAACAACGAGGATCCCACCCACCCCCTTTTTTAATTCATGAAACAAAACCGCAGCCTGAGCTAAAGCGAACCCTCGCCCCCGCCCAGCCTCCACCCCGCCCGGAGCCTAGCGGTGGGTCCCTTTCCTTTGTGAGGAATTGGAGGAGAGGCGACGGAAGGCGGGGATCTGGGGGAGGAGGCTGAGGGTCGGCGGATGCCAGGGAAAGAAGGCTCCGAGAAAAGCGGCATCGGCCCGTCCCACAAACAGGCCGCGCCGCCACGCCACAAACCACTGCGGTGTCCCAAAGCGCAAACCCACTAACTTGGGTGTGATCTAATTTGGGACGACGCCCAGGAGAATGGCCGAGGGCACCTGGGAGGACGACCCCTCTCCCAGGTCCTTCCCAAAAGGTCTCTTGGGGCGGCGAGCGGAGGTCCTGCGCCACCCCCATCCCGGCCCGAGCACCAGGCGACCTCACCTGCTGGACGGAGCTATTCTCGGGCACGGCGAATTCCTCCTTTTCCTTCGGTGTCTTCACGGTGACTTTCATGATTTTGGGCTCCGCGGAGGCAGCGGCCGCGGGGACGCCAGCACCTTCGGCTCCGGCAGCGCTATCCTGGGAGCCCGGAGGACCGCCGCTTTCACCACTCTCGGCCATGGCTGCAGCGGCGGCGACGGTGACTCAGGCAAGCAGGAGGGAGCAGGCGAGCAAGGAGGAGCCAGCAGACACCAAAGCCGACAGGCCTGGACAGCGAAGAATGCAGAGCACGCCGCCTCAGTAGCAACGGGCGCAGGGCCACCCTAGCGGGTGTGGGGCCTCGGAGTTCGGTGCAGGCTCTGGCGCAGGCCCGGGTCAGGCGCTCGGCAGTCGCCGTGTGTTCAGGCGCCGCTCGCTCACATCGACATCCGCAGCAGCCACCGCTTCCTCCTCCCTGCCCCTTCCCCCACGTCCCTTCGCCGGCGCCGCGCGGAGCACGCCGGGTAACGCGCCTGGCGGCGTCGCCGAGTCATCCCCGGCTGGCGCCGCTTTGAGCTCAGCCTACGTGCCTTTTCCTTTCCCGCTCTATTGCCCAAAGTGTAGGCGAAGCCAGTGTGAAGGACTAAAAGCAAAATGGGGCGGGGAGCTCAGTTCATGGTTTTTTTCCGTTCCCTTCACCAAAAACTAAATTGCAGTTTCCAGTTAAGCGCTGTAACGGCGCACAGAGATGACGTCAAGGTTAGCGAAATTACTAGAAAGGGACCAGTGGGCCCTGCGACCGCGGATGCGCCTGCGCGCTCGCGGTCCAGGTAATCTCCCCGCCTTACTTCATTCCCAGCTGGGCAATGCTCAGCGCTCCGCGCTGTCACAGTCGGCTTGCCCTGCCTTGCCTCTCTGCCTACTCTGCGTTCCCCGCTGGGAGGAGGGTCTGGTGATAAAATAGCGGCGAGGTATTTTGTTGTTATTTTAATATGCTTAGCGTTTCATATTTGGAGGGCTGGTATTGCCCTATGCGGGGGAGTTGGGATAAGTTAATGGCGGAAAGGTCCTCAGCACAACAAACAGAAAATGGAGTAAACGCCTGTGACTGCCCTGCGCAATCCCGCGGAGTCATTGCTTCATGGCCAGAGCTTATTTACCGCCCCTCGGGTTAGCCCTGTTTGGTCAGACGATCAATCAGGCGACCTGTATTGCCAGTGGCCTCTGCTGCTGCGATGACAGCTGTGCGCGAGCGCCCCCAGATTCTCTGTGAACTCGATTTCCTACAGTGTGTAGGGCGGAACAGGGTGCCCGAGGAGTGTCCACCCAACTGGGACAATGTAATATAGCTGAGGTGTTCACTTTCTATTCTATCAAGTTACTGCTCAATGTCAGGCTTTAAGTGGCATTAAGGATAGTTCCAAAATTATTTTCAGTGTAATACAGATAGAAATAAATTATCTCTGAGAATCCGAATTTGAAATTATATCATTTGGTTTTAAAGATGACTTGCAAGGAATGTACAAACCAGCACATTAACTATATTAATCAGTGTTGCACAATTTAAATCCTGACAGCCCATGGTGACCCAAATCCGCAAAGATACATTTTGCATTTCTGCTCCTAAGCCGTCCAACCCTGTTCTCAGAATAAAAACTGTTACATAAACACGACTTTTTAGCAGAGCTATATGGAATCTGGGTCTAAGAGAATTCTGAGGGTATCGATTTCAGGATAGACATCATTTGATATCACCTAAATTTCTGGCAGCGTGGCTCAATAACAAGGCCTTCTGCTTAATGAAGGATGACTACTTGGTTATGTCTAGGTGTGAGGTAATCACTGCTTCTCAAGATAGAAAGTGCCACAACTGGACAATCAGTCATTTGGAATTTCTTCCATATGTCTAAATAAAATTTCTCCTCAACTTCATTAGCTCCTCATTACCTGTTTTTCCCTTGTCATGCTGTGTCTTACCTGCACGCTTTGCCTAAGCTGCCTTCCCCTACCTAGAATGACTTTCTCCTTGCCTTCACCTGTCTAACTTCTATGCATCCTATATCACATGCTCCAGGAAGACTTGACGGTTTTTCTCTTGATTCTCCAGCAAATACCGTGTGTGTGTGTGTGTGTCTCCATGCATTTATGGACTTTGCAATTATCTGTGTCTACATTGTCTAAAAATGTTTGATGTGTGTGACATTATAAGGTAATAAGATTTACCTGTAAGAAGATACTGTATAGTTATCCATTGTTAGGGCATTTTTTTGATATAATCCTGACCTGTAAGAGACACTGGAGGTGGCGGGGACCATGGTGTAAATCAGAGATTAGTCAACTTTCTGGGAGGGCTAGATAGTAAATATTAGGCTGGTGCCAAAAAAAAAAAAAAAAAAAAATTGCAAAAACCGCAATTATTTATGCACCACCCTAATATTTTAGGCTTTGTGGGCCACAGGATCTCAGTCTAAAACACTAAGCTATGTCCTTGTATCACAGAGTAACCGTTGACAATACATACATGAATAATCACAGCGTGTTTACTAAAAACTCTACTTGCAAGATAAAAACAGACATAAGATCTGATTTGGCCCACAGAAGATAGTTTGCCAACCCCAGGTCTAGATGTTTATTTGTGGCATTTTCTTCAGAATGGTTTTTGTTTGTTAAATGGTCTGGATAAAATTTTAAGAGTATATTTTATCACAATTAATGCCCTAATACTGTATAATACTGTACTGAGCATACACGAATAATAAGACTCAGTTTCTGCTGTCAAAAAACTTGAAATGATAGTTGGATGGTGGGGGTAAGGGATGGGAGGGAAATTGGCAGTGATGTGCTGGTAAATGACTAATAACCAGTCCTCCTGAAAATAAACTTTGATTTATTACATTTGCCAATTTCCTTGATGTAAATCTTGCAAATGGTTACCAAGTTGAGATCACCTTCCTCACAAAACATGTGAAATTTTACCAGTAAGCCCTCACAAGCCAGTATGAGCCAGCTGCAACTGAAGAAGTCCCATTTTGAGAAAATCCATTATTCAGAGTTCAAGTATATTGATAGAAGGTTATTATTCACATGATGGAATAATTCTTTTTTGACAAAATGATTCAGTCAATCAATAAGAATTCACTGAGTATCCTCTAACAAACATTAATCCTCTAATCTTGTGTCCAGGAACATACCTTTAATACGAGGTACTACATATGTCATATAAGTGCTAGAAATAACAGGCCTTCATCATGTTACTACCCTACTCAAAAATCTATCATAAGTTTCCCACTGCCTAGAAAATAAAACCAAAGCTTTTTCTTTTTTTTTTTTTTTTTTTTTTTTTTTTTTGAGACAGTTTCGCTCTGTTGCCCAGGCTGGATTGCAATGGCATGATCTTGGCTCACTGCAACCTCCACCTCCTGGGTTCAAGTGATTCTCCTGCCTCAGTCTCCTGAGTAGCTGGGATTACAGGCGTGCGCTACCAAGCCCAGCTAATTTTTGTATTTTTAGCAGAAACAGAATTTGACCATGTTGGCCAGGCTGCTCTCAAACTCCTGACCTCAGATGATCCACCCACCTCAGCCTCCCAAAGTGCTGGGATTACAGGTGTGAGCCACTGCGCCCAGCCCAAAGCTGCTTAACTAGACCTTCCACAGCTAACTCCTAGTGTTGACTCCTGTTGCTCTCAATGTATACACTCCATTCCAGTCAAATACCTTTATTACCATCTCTAGAAACACTTGTATGTTATACTTTTCTTTCTTCTGATCATTCCTTCAAGTCATTACAGCCACCTCCTTGTACCCATTATTGCTACCTGCTTTCTGAAACTCCTTGAATACCCAAGCCTACAGAATCAGACCTTCCGTCATAATTACCTGCACATTTCACTTGACCATTCATCATTTGTAGCACAGCTTCTATCATCTAAAACTTTCTCCCGCTACCAGTCTAATTTACACCCTCATTAGCTCTGGCCTAGATTACAGCAATAACCTCCTACAGATTCCTCTGCCTCAATCTAAAGTCTCCATCCTCAACTCTTATTTTCCAGTGATGCCATATGTTATCCTAGAACGAAGCTTTGATTATGACACCTGCTTGAAAACTTCCAGTCACTGTCACCAAAGTGTTAAGAGTACTGTCTAAATTTTGTGGTATGGTGTCCATGGTCTACTGTAACCCAAAGACCTTGCTCTTCACTCATATCATATCCTCAACCAAAGTGGTCAGCTAAGCTCTCCAAGCATGTCTTGCACTTTCCAGCTTCAACTGCAAGTAGAAATTCTTCCCCCATACTTTGACCCCATCATTTTACCCATCCTGCAAGACTCAAATGTGACATTCCCTAATAACCCTTTTTTGATCCAAAATAGTCTTTAAATCCTCTATACTCCCATATAGCTTTATTACCTTCTTGATGTCACTTACCAAATTCTGTCTTGTATCACATGTCTGTGTATATCTCCTTTATTAGATAAAGGCCTTGAAAACAGGGATCAAGTTTTAATCATTATTTATACCAGAGGTCCCCAACCCCTGGGCCATGGACCAGTACCAGTCTGTGGCCTGTTATGAACTGGGCTACACAGCAGGAGGTGGTGAGTGACAGGCAAGCAAGCATTACCGCCTGAGCTCCACCTCCTGTCAGATCAGCAGCAGCAGCGGCATTAGATTCTCATAAGAGCGTGATCCCTATTGTGAAATGGGCATGTGAGGGATCTAGGTTGTGTGCTCCTTAAGAGAATCTAATGCCTGATGATCTGAGATGGAAGAGTTTCATTCCAAACCATCTGCCCCTGACCCCCAGTCCATGGAAAAATTGTCTTCCACAAAACTGGTCCCTGGTGCTAAAAAGGTTGGGGGACTGCTGGTCGGTACAAAAGTAATTGTGGTTTTTGCATTGCTGGAATTTGTTGTTTGACATTGAAATACATTCTTAAATAAATGTGGTTATGTTATACATCATTTTAATGTGCATTTCTTTTTTTTTTTTTTTTTTTTTTGCTAATGACATTGCTGTTTGTTTTATGTTTATTTTAAGACTGTGGAAATGATGTTAGACAAAAAGCAAATTCGAGCAATTTTCTTATTCGAGTTCAAAATGGGTTGTAAAGCCGCGGAGACATCTCGCAGCATCAACAACGCATCTGGCCCAGGAACTGCTAACGAACACACAGTAGTGCAGTGGTGGTTCAAGAAGTTTCGCAAAGGAGAGGAGAGCCTTGAACATAAGTAGCATAGTGGCTGGCCATCAAAAGTTGACAATGACCAATTGAGAGCAATCATTGAAGCTGATCCTCTTATAACTACACAAGAAGTTGCCGAAGAACTCAGCATTGACCATTCTACAGTCGTTCGGCATATGAAGCAAATTGGAAAGGTGAAAAAGCTTGGTAAGTGAGTGCCTCGTGAACTAAGCAAAAATCAAAAAAATCGTGGTCGTGAAGAGTCATCTTCTCTTATTCTACATAACAACAATGAACCATTTCTCAATTGGATTGTGATGTGCCACTAAAAGTGGATTTTATACGACAGCCAGTGACAGCCAGCTCAGTGGTTGGACCAGGAAGCTCCAAAGCATTTCCCAAAGCCAGACTTGCACCAGAAAAAGGTCATGGGCACTGTTTGGTGGTCTGCTGCTGTTCTGATCCACTACAGCTTTCTGAATCCTGGTGAAACCCTTACATCTGAGAAGTATGCTCAGCAAATCAATGAGATGCACCAAAGACTGCAATGCCTGCAGCTGGCATTGGTCAACAGAAAGAGCCCAATTCTCCACGACAGTGCCCGACCACACACTGCACAACCAGCACTTGGGAAGTTGAATGAATTGGGCTACAAAGTTTTGCCTCATCCTCCATATTCACCTCACCTCTCTCCGAATGACTACCACCTTCTTCAAGCATCTTGACAACTTTTTGCAGGAAAAACACTTCCACAGTCAGCAGGATGCAGAACATGCTTTCCAAGAGTTGGTTGAATCCCGAAGCATGGATTTTTATGCTACAGGAATAAACAAACTTATTTCTCATTGGCAAAAATGTATTGATTGTAATGGTTCCTATTTTGATTAGTAAGATGCGTTTGAGCCTAGTTACAATGATTTAAAATTCACAGTCCAAAACCACAATTACTCTTGCACCAAGCTAATACCACACAGTGCCCAGTGTAATTTCTTGGCATGAGAGCATTTATCGTTGAACTGAATTGTTGAACCATCATGTTTTCCACCAGAGAGGAAACTCCTTTAGAGCAGTAGATCATATGTTATACTCCTTTGTCTCTCCTGAAGTTTATAGTGTAGTGACATAGATGATTAATTCAAAGGAAGATAGATGTATAGATACATGCCTTAGAACTTACTTGCTTTACAATAGAAGTTCAGAGAAAGGAAACATTGGGGCAGGGGAATGTGGACAAGTCAGAGGCTTTTGAAGGAAATGATTTTGAGCCAGCCCTTAAGGAATGGATATGATTTTAAGCATGTTGAGAGGGACAATGTCTTGAGAAAGAGTTCATAATGGAAAATAGAACCTCTCCTAGAACACCAGTCTCAAAGTGGGTCCATAGCCTAGGAACAATTGGAATATTTCATGAATATCTCTAGGGCTACTTCGAAATCAAAGGAAATAAAGTGTTCCAGTTGTTTCTGAGTCTTCGGGCTGGAGAAGAGGTGGTGGTAAAGATGGGTGTTTACTAATTTGCCAACTAAAACTTTAGACACTGGGTAGAAGGTGCAAATATTAGGTTGGTGCAGAAGTAACTGCAGTTTTTGCCATATTTTAATGACAAAACTGCAGTTACTTTTGCACCAACCTAATACATGTACAGCCACTACAAACTTTGGATAAAAGGTGCTAAGTAGGATCCCACAGTTTTCTTGGTGCTGTACCAAGCACTGTATAACACACAGAAGCAAAGGGGGCACTGGCAGCGGCAAAAGGTGAAGAGGGCCTCTTTGAAGAACCCAGCTGGGGCTCTATTCATTTTTTCGCTTTTTATTTTGAAGTAATTATAGGAAGTTGCAAAAATAGAACAGAGTTCTGTGTACCCTTGCTTCCCCCAGTGGTAGCATTTGATATTGTTGCATAATACCAAAATTAGGAAATTGACATGTTGACTACAGACCTTACTGGTTTTTATCATATTTTTTACCTGCATTTATTTGCACACGTATGTGTATGCATGTAGCTCTATGCAAAATTCCATACATAAATTTGTGTTACCATCACTGCAGTCAAGATAGAGAATTATTCTATCACCAGTCTCACTATTTTTAATCTTTCCTGTATTACAGGGTTTTTCAACCTTGATACTATTGACATTTGGGGTCAGATAATTTTATGTTGTGGGGGGCTTTTCCGTGCATTGTAGGATGTTTAGCAGAATCCCTACTCACTAGATGTCAGTAGCAGTCCCACCTTACCCCCGTCATGACAATAGAAAATGTCTCTAGACTGTGCCAGATGTCACATGGGAGGCAAAATTGCCCCTGGTTGAGAACCAATGCTGTACAGAGAGCTGGTGAAATCATCCTTACCATCTGCATCTTTCCTCTTATTTCCCCTTACAAAGTGGAGTAGCAAATGTTACCAAGTATCAAAAGAATGATATTTCACTACGAAGTCTTTTTAATTCTGAGTCTATTAGAATACCCAAGACAAACTTCATTGCGAATTTTTCCCAGTAGATGGTAAGTATTGCCAGGATTCCATTATAAACTTAATCTCAGTTACTGCACCTCACCTACTCACCCCTTATCAAGAGTCTGGAATTTACTCAGGTATTATGAAAATGCCTGAAAATATTTGAAGACTATTCTCCTTTGACCTCTCTTACAAACAGGTTACTGCTGATAACCTAAGGCACAGTCCCTAAGGCAAGCATTGAATATTTTGCAGAAGTGTTAAGACTGGTTCTCCTGGAAACATATGAATAGAAGAATATATATTTTGGTAAGTAGACTCAGGCTTGGTCTTATTTTGTGTAAAACTCTAAGCCTGGTGATTTCAGTGGACAAATGTATTCAAAACAAACATATTTGGAATGTGTTTCTTGACCTTAGGAGGTTACCTTATGTGGAGAGTCTGCCATCATGTATAAACTAAGCAAATGAGCCATGGGGAAATTTTAGGTGATTACTGAGGACAGGAAAAAGTGGTTCGAAATTTTCAAAATCTGCAGTAAGTAGTATGATGCCAATCATCCAAGAATTCCAGAGGATACTAATGCTTCTGGGGGACAAAATATAATGCTTCTGGAAGCTGAGAGGTGTTTAAAAAAGAAAGTATTGTCTTCCCATCATTCATTGCACTTGAATAATTCTTACAGCCTTTTTCCCATTTGAGAATGGTCAATGAGTTGAAAGGTCAAGGCAGAACCTGTGGCTTATCCAAGTTGTTCTATAATCTGTCAAATAACTGTGAAGGATCTGAGTCCCTACTTACAAGCTATCAGTTTCATGAATACTAGCAGAAAACACAAGACTCCTACATGAGAAACAAAGGTCTTTGTTACTCACAGCCATTATCAGTGGCCACTGTGTCAGCATTTTCTTGCATCAGTTACCCAAGCCCTAATTTCCACAGGGTGATACAAAGAGAGCTAGGTGACACCTGTACACACAATGGTTTGCATTATAGGAGAGGAAATCCAAACATGGGAACCCAAATCTTTTATAATGGGCAGTAAGCATGACTTCTGTTTGCTCTGTAGGAAGATACTTTATCTTCTAAGACTGTTCACTATAGAAATACCCTTGAAAAAATAGTCCAGGCCAGGTTTGGTGGCTCATGCCTATAATCCCAGCACTTTGGGAGGCTGAAGCGGGCAGATTGCTTGAGCTCAGGAGACCAAGACCAGCCTGGGCAATGTGGCAAAACCCCATCTCTATATAAAATGCAAAAGTTAGCCGGGTGTGGTGGCACACACCTGTTGTCCCAGCTACTCAGGAGGCTGAGATGGGAGGACTGTTTGCACCCAGAGGTTGAGGCTGCAGTGAGCTGAGATTGTGCCACTGCACTCCAGCCTGGGCCATAGAGCAAGACCCTATCTCAAAAAAAAAAAAAAGAAAGAAAAGAAAAGACAATTGTCCAGAAGAAAGACAATGTATTAGTTTGCTATTGCTGTTGTAACAAATTACCATGTACTTAGTGGCTTAAAACAACAGAGATTTATTAACTTACAGTTCTGGAGATCACAAGTCCAAAATTGATCTGAAAAGGCTAAAATCAAAGTCTGTGTTTCTTCTAGAAGCTGTAAGGGAGACTAGATTGCCTTTTCCAGTTTCTAGAAGATGCCCACATTCCTTGACTTGTGGCCACATCACTCCAACCTCTACTTTCATTGTCACATCTCCTGACTCTCTGCCTCCCTCTTTCCTTCATAAGGATCTTTGTGATGATGTTGGCCCACTCAGATAATCCAAGATTCTCTTCCCATCTTAGTATTCTTAATTACACCATGCAGAGTCACTTTTGCATGTAAGGTAACATATTTTCAAAGGTTACTTTTTTCTTTTTTCTTTTGTTTTTTTTTTTTTGAGGGGGAGTCTCACTCTGTCACCCAGGCTGGAGTGCAGTGGTGTGATCTCGGCTCACTGCAAGCTCCGCCTCCTGGGTTCACGCCATTCTCCTGCCTCAGCCTCCCAAGTAGTTGGGACTACAGGTGCCCGCCACCACGCCCAGTTAATTTTTTGTCTTTTTAGTATAGATGGAGTTTCACCGTGTTAGCCAGGATGGTCTCGATCTCCTGAACTCGTGATCTGCCTGCCTCAGCCTCCCAAAGTGCTGGGATTACAGGCGTGAGCCACCGTGTCCAGCCAGGTTTTTCTTTTTCTTTTTCTTTTTCTTTTTCTTTTCTTTTTTTTTTTTAAGAGATAGAATCTCACTCAGTCACCCAGGCTGGAATGCAATGGCATGATCACATCTCACTGCAGCCAAAACCTCCTAGGATCAAGCAGTCCTCCCATCTCAGCCTCCCCAGTAGCTGGGATTACAGGTACACACCACCATGCCTAGCTAATCTTTTTATATATATAGAGAGAGAGAGATACATTCTCTCTCTGTTTCACAAGATGGTCCCAAAATCCTGGGCTCAAGTGATCCTCCCACCTAACTCTCCTAAATTGCTAAGATAATAGGCCTTTGCCACTGTGCCCAGTCTCAAAGGTTCTGCAGATTAAAATGTGGACATCTTTGGGCAGCCATTGTTCTATCCACTATAGCCAGGCAGTGCCTCTATTCATCAGATGTGCAGAATCATGAAAGACCTATAAAGAATTGTCTTTCGACATCCACCCCTTGTTTCTGTACTTTCTTGACTTCTGGCAAACTTTCCCATGAGTATGCCACACTGATAGTCACTCTGATGAATCTTCACCAGAGGCTGGGACCAAATCTATTCAATTTGTTTCATACAGCATTAATAAGACTTGTCAACAAGACTACTGGTAGCAAGATAAGGCCAACCTGCAATATTGACAACCATGTTTTCCAGGGTTCCAGGCCCAATCAGCTGAACAAATCTCATAAAGCTTTAGGGTCTACTTTGGCTGCCTCCTTGGCATTATGTATTGATTTTTTCCACTTGGCCCAAGGAATATATCCAAGTACAGCAAGATGTATTAGCATTTGCACATATTTCATCATGGCCTGTAAGGAGGAAATCTAGGGCAATTACATCAATCAACAACCCTAAGCAGTGAAGTGAAGCGGATTTGAATCCCTTCCAGAGCCAATATGATATCACTGATCATTTCAGCTGAAGTTAGGAAAAATTTTGTTTCATTCTTTTAATTGGCTGGCTCACATTGTAAGAGTAACTGGCACAGGTGCATATATGCATAGCAAGTCAGTTATCCCTCTGAGAAAAATCTTCTAAGTAATCTAGAATAGCCTCATTTGCACAGTTCTCCCAGTTATCTACTGATGGTGTTTCCTGAAACACTGGAAGCTTTCTTATGACCACCTCTACAGTGTAAGTCACTGTAAGGTGTTTTGGGGTTTTGTTTTGTTTTGAGATGGAGTCTTAATGTGTCACCCAGGTTGGAGTGTGGCGGTGCAATCTCGGCTCACTGCAACCTCCACCTCTTAGGTTCAAGCAATTTTCCTGCCTCAGCCTCCTGAGTAGCTGGTACTAGAGGCCCATGCCATCACACCCTGCGAATTTTTGTATTTTTAGTAGAGATGGGGTTTCACCATGTTAGCCAGGCTGGTCTCAAACTCCCGACCTCCAGTGATCTGTCTGCCTCAGCCTCCCGAAGTGCTGGGATTACAGGCGCGAGCCACTGCACCCAGTCTGTAAGGTGTTTTTAAGATAAGGCAAGTTACTGGCTGACTTCTACATAAGAAATTCATGAGGCAGGCGGATCACTTGAGGTCGGGAGTTCAAGAGCAGCCTGCAACATGATGAAACCTTGTCTCTACTAAAAACACAAAAATTAGCTGGGTATGGTGGTGTGCGCCTGTAGTCCCAGCTACTCTGGAGGCTGAGGCAGGAGAGTCACTTGAACCCAGGAGGCAAAGGTTGCAGTGAGCCAAGATCGCACCACTGCAGTCCAGCCTGGACGACAGAGTGAAACTGTCTAAAAAATAATCATCATCAATCCTGGGAGTATACATTGTGCACCTGGAAAGAAAACTGTTTATAATTATCAGAGCCCCCAACATGTGATTCGCATTAGGGCCTCCCAGATGGTTGGTGGGCCTTAGGATTCCCAGTACAGTTTGAATAACTAAGCCTAGTTTTTATTTATGGAGGGACTGCCTGAGGGCCTTCAGTCCATGCCATTCTGTTTGTCCTTGCCACCAGCCAGGTGGTATTCATCTACTCTATAGAATGACTAGCAAAGTTTACAGGAACAGGAGTGGGAAAGATATCCAGAGATGTCGACAGATGTTTTGCATGAGAGATACAGGAGCTGGGCCATTTTCTGCTCTTTTCAGTAGTTTTCTTATTAAAGGTGAAGGAGTATGGCAATCAACTGCAGTCAGAGCTGTCTGGCAGGATGTGGCAGACACAGTAGTCAGTTATATTCAAAGTGTTTGCTCGTTCAGGAGAGCCTCACCAGAGTATTTTCCTTCATGAGTAAAGATCCAGTGATGGCTCTGAAAGATAGATCATTGATGTTTCTACCTTTCCTATGCCTCCCAAACTCTAAGATGTTCCTTCTCCTAGTGCTGGGGTTGTTTAATCTACCTCCTCCACCACCACGCCGGGTGCGGTGGCTCATGCCTATAATCCCAGCAGTTCGGGAGACTGAGGCAGGCGGATCATTTGAGGTCAGAAGTTTGAGACCAGCCTGACCAACACGGTGAAATTCCGTCTCTATTGAAACACACACACATACACACACACACACACACACAAAATTAGCTGGGTGTGGTGGCACATGCCTGTAATCCCAGCTACTCAGGAGGCTGAGGCAGGAGAATCGCTTGAACCTGGGAGGTGGAGCTTTCAGTGAGCCAAGATCGCACCACTGCACTCCAGCCTGAGAGACAGAGCAAGACACCATCTCAAAAAAAAAAAAAAAAAAAAAAAAATCAGTGTATCTCAATCCAGACACACTGGATTTCACCTTTTTTTCAAATAATTTCCTTCTCACACCCAGACCTTGTATCCAGAAAGGTAAAGTGTAACAACAACAACAATAAAAGGACATTTTTCTAAAACATATAGAGTCCCATTGTGTCCCCCATTTTGGTCCACATGGGTTACTATAGGGAGCAATGTTTCCAACCACATGGTCATTATCCTTATGACCTGGGACCTTGTTAAACAAGAGCTAAGTAGCTGAACCAGAATTAAATCCCTTAGGCTCCCTTTTGGCTGGCCGCCACCCAGAGGGTGTACCAACTGGGTCAGCCTGTGATTGCCATTAGGGGAAAGAGAGAAGCATCATGCCCAGGAATTCCCAGGGTGGAATTCTGAATTTTCAAGGCAGATTTATAAGCAACACATGCCCCACCCAATCCCAAGCCTTTTGTCCTGATCATTATCTAGGAAGTGGCCAAGAAAAGATGATCCCTTTCTGGGGACAGCCCCATTCAGTGACCAAAATACCTAGTACCAAAATGTGTGGACTAAGAAGAAATGTGAGAGAGAGAGAGTGAGAGATCTTTTTGAGTTAATTTTTGAGGTAATTGTTCCAATGCTCACCAACACCAAATGCCTGTGGATAGTGGGAGCATGGAAGGTCCATTAAGTATCTTGATTGTTAGCCCACTGAGTGGCTTTTGCCATAAAAGGCACAGCAGTACTAGATTGCAAATGGTCCAGAAACTCAAAGGCATGATGTAAATTAGTTTCAAGGACCACAGCAGTGTGGCTAAAGTCAGCTGATTAGACTGGACCAGTTACACTATAACGTGAAAAAGTGTCAACAGCAGTTAGGCGCCACCAATATCCACGAGAGGGGGTCAAAAGTCCAGTGAAATTAATATGCCAGGAGCATGATCTTGTTCACTGTGAGATGAATGTGTCCACTTTTGTCAGGAGTCACAGGTTTGGCATGCAATGGTAGCCTTTGCATCAGGTGTTTAGATTACTCTGCCCTGTCTTATGATGATGAGTGTGTGCCATGTCTAGCACAATGATGCACAGAGGCATCTGTGTCAGGGCAGTCCAAGCTTGATCAGTGCTTGACTCCAATCAGCCTCATCAGAGATTGGGCTTTTACCATGGACATCTACTTAAGGCACCCACACAGTCAAGTCAGCGGCTGTGATTTGTTTCCATAGTTCATGGCCCCAAAGAGGAGAGTTTTCAGTCTGCTACTTTGTAGTTTCCAAGTGCAGACCAAAGAGCTAGGCCAGTGCAACAGCCCAAGAGTTAGTATTAATATAACAAGGTTCATCAAGAGGACTATGGTCAGAGATAAGTCATTGGCCTTGAATTCTGCCTACTAGTACAGTAACCACATCCATTTTTGGTTCTACATAGTCAACACTGGGGTTGAATAGCCACCACAGCTCAGAGAACTCCCATCAGGTTTCAGTTTGGCCAAACCATGAGTGAATTAGGCACAGGCATTTAGGATAATGAATTGTGACTTGAGGGCACCACTGAGCTGGTGGCTTTGGTTCAGATAGAAAAGTCAGGAGGAAAGGGGAAAGGTAAGGTTTCCCCCAGAGAGATAGGTGCCACTTTCTCCTATAAAGCCAAGATGCTTCTAGGGCCAGAACAGTGGCATTCTTGAATATATTGTTTCCACTTGACAAACAAGGCTTATTGAGCCCTTCCCACCTTGTTAGTCATTCTGTCCAAGTTGATGCCCCCCAAAATGGGAATATCAGGCTGGAAGTCAAAAGGCCTTTATCAGTCAGGCACTGTGTTTCAGCAAGAGCCCAGTAGCAAACTACCAGGTGCTTTTCAAAATGGATATATATGGTTGCTATGTCAGGGAGGCTATGAGTCCTAAACCCCAAGGGCACCTCCAGATAGAAGCTGCCCCCCTTTGTCAGAGACTTCAATCAGCAAAATCATCAACTTGTAACTTAGAGGAGTCGTTACAACTATGGAGCCTCAGACACTAGCACTTTTCTACCTGCAGCTTTTCCCAATCAGGAGACTCTCCTATGGCACTTACAGGATGAGGGAACACATCAATTCCTATTACACATTCATATGTAAAAGCAATACACAATACACTGATTGAACCATGGGTCCCACCTACCTATTAGCTCTCCTTCACCAGGTGAACTCTGCCCAGATTCCATTAGCTGAATCCACATGCTAGTGCCTCCCATGGAACTGGGTAGAATAATGACTCGGACGCCTATATCCAGCAAGACCATAAGAATTGGAGTTCCTCCCCTCCCCAAAGTTCCCCAACACACTTGACAGGTGCCTAGACCTTTGGTCCCCCTTGGTGACCAGGAAACTCCTAATCATCTATTCCTTAAAGCAGGTTGGGGTAGTAGGGGAGGGAGAGATTGAGAGGCACAGGAGAGAGTGACTATGTACAGTAAGCGAGGTGCATTTTAAGCTATGCAGTGGCTGACCGCAGCTTAACCAAACAAACTTCCAGTGTTTTCCGTCCACTGAAAGCCATATATAAGGTTGCAAAGTCTTAATTTTGTGGCAGCCAGAGCCACATTTTCCAGGTATGTCTGGGGTTTGTGCCCTTTGGGATCGGCTCACAAAATGTGACCTTTTTGAGGAGTCCACCTTAATCTGGGATATCTACTGCCCCATTATGAAAATAACATCTCTTAAATTCAACATAAGTGATAGGTGGAGTTTTCCATGATGGCAGGGCTGATTACAAGATATCTAGATTTCTTTGGGTTTGTTTCTCATTCTTCAGTTGGTTACCTCATCAACATTGTAATCTCAGTCTAAGGCAGTTTCTTAGAGCCTTAATAGTAATCTGAATGCCTCATTTATCATTTCCCACAGGAGTTATCTCTCTCAGGAAAATCTCTCTTAGAGGACCAAAGCTTTTTGTAGCAGTCCATGTGCACTGCAAAAAATTCCAAGACCTTTTACTGTCATCTCCAGATGGATCTAAGATTAGTATGATAGACTAAAGGAAGGCCTGAGCTGTAAGATAGCGTAGCTGTTGCCTTTCTTATCAAGCATTAACACCTACTCCCTCATCTCCCAAGTAAACCAAAGTTCTAAAAATGTATTGGGTTTCTGCCCATAGCGTTTGCATATTTCCCTTTTATGTTCAATGTAGGTGTTTGAAAGAAGGCAAAATTTAGCTGTAGTTACAATGGAGTAACTTGCAGATTGACAAAGAAGTTCTCTCACCCAGAGGAGAGTCAGCAACAACCAGGCCACCATTTGGGTAGCTGTCATTAAACCTATTTCCCAGTAGTTGGCCTGCGACCACCTTTCCAATTCCTCCTCATTAAGAGGCAGTAAAATGGAGAACGATGTGTAGCCTGATTGAGAATGCAATTTAATCAATAGGTTCCTTTGGACTTCCTGATGATTCCCTAAAATCCCACTGACCAAGCCACAAGACCCCTATCTTTCCTCTTCCAAAAAGCCATATCTCTGACAGTATCCTATCCTGGGTATCAAAACTTCCAAGAACTGTGAAGCATCGAGGTTTTACTCTACATGCTAACTAAAAAGTTAGTCTGGGGCCAGGCATGGTGGCTCATGCCTGTAATCCCAGCACTTTGGGGGGCTGAGGCAGGTAGATCATCGGAGGTCAGGAGTTTAAGACCAGCCTGGCCAACATGGTGAAACCCTGTCTCTGCTAAAAATACAAAACTTAGCCAGGTGTTGTGGCATGTGCCTGTAATCCCAGCTACTGGGGAGGCTGAGGCAGGAAAATCACTTGAACCTGGGAGGCAGAGGTTGCAGTGAGCCCAGGTCATGCCATTGCACTCCAGCCTGGGCAACAGAGTGAGACTCCATCTCAAAAAACAAACAAACAAACAAATAAACAAGTTTGTCTACCACAATTTTATAGATGTGGATAGAAGACACAAGACTCCTGAAACAAAGGACTTTATTACTCACAGCAATACAGTAGGCAAAGTATCAGCATTTTAGTGTGCCAGTTCCCCAAGGCCTAGTTGCCAGAGGGCAACTCAAAGAGGGCCAAATGTCATCAGTACATGTAGTAGACTGCATTACAAGAAAGGAACTCTGAGCTTAGGGAACCTAAATCTTTTATAATAGGCAGTAAACCTGCCTGCCCTTTGCTCTCACAGGGAACACTATCTTGTAAGACTAAGTATTTTGAGCTTTGCATGCTATACAGTCTCTGTTGCAATTACTCAGCTCTTGTAAGCACTAAAGCAGCCATAGACAATATGTAAATGAATCAGTGTAGCAATCAATGTTACAATAAAACTTCACTTGTGGATATTGAAATTGGGATTTCATATGCTTTTCATATGTTATGAAATGTTTTTGTTTTGTTTTTTTCAACCATTAAAGAATGTAAAAACCATTATTACTCACAGGCTGTAGGAAAACAGGCAGCAGATCTGATTTGGCCTATGCTACTCTAAAGAATAAGACCCTCAAATTAGCATTAATCCAGCTAAGAAATGGCAACACTTTAATTAATTTATTATTTATAAGTACATTCCCCACATTGGGAGAATTTAGAGTTACAGAAAAAAGAAAAATCACTTAATTACTAAAGTTTACAAAAATGCTAATTTTAAGAACTCCATAATAGTCTTTTTCTTTTTTTTTTTTTTTTTTTTGAGATGGAGTCTCGGTCTGTTACCCAGGCTAGAGTGCAGTGGTGTGATCTTGACTCACTGCAACCACCTCTGCCTCCTGGGTTCAAGCAATTCTCCTACCTTAGCCTCCTGAGTAGCTGGGACTACAGGCAGGTGCCACCATGCCCAGCTGATTTTTGTGTTTTTAGTAGAGATGGGGTTTCACCATGTTGGCCAGGCTGCTCTCAAACTCCTGACCTCAGGTGATCCACTGCCTCAGCTTCCCAAAGTGCCGAGATTACAGGTGTGAGCCACTGTGCCTGGCATCCTAATAGTTTTCTTTTTTTTTTTCTTTTTTTTTTTGAGATGAGTCTCGCTCTGTCCCCCAGGCGGAGTGCAGTGGCACGATCTCCGGCTCACTGCAAGCTCCGTCTCCCGGGTTCACGCCATTCCTGCCTCAGCCTCCTGAGTAGCTGGGACTACAGGCGCCCACCACCACGGCTAATTTTTTGTATTTTTAGTAGAGTGGGGTTTCACCGTGGTCTCAATCTCCTGACCTCGTGATCCGCCCGCCTCGGCCTCCCAAAGT
Source organism: Theropithecus gelada (assembly GCF_003255815.1). Lineage (NCBI taxonomy): Eukaryota > Metazoa > Chordata > Mammalia > Primates > Cercopithecidae > Theropithecus > Theropithecus gelada. Next base: position 97,114,451 of record NC_037683.1, read on the forward strand.
GCTGGGATTACAGGCGTGAGCCACTGCGCCCAGCTATCCTAATAGTTTTCAATTAAGTTCAGGGTGAAATGCTCAATGTTTATAAGCTAAACTCTGAAGTTTCATGAAAGATTAAACTCTGTCTCAATTGTGTATAATCAAGGTGCAATTCCTGAAGAGTATGACTGTATTAATATACATATTGACTATCTTAGTCTGTTTTGTGTTGCTATAACAGAATAGCCAGGGCTGGGACATGTTTAAATAGAGGTTTATTTCACTCATAGCTCTGCAGGCTGGGAAGTTCAAGAGAATGGCACTGGCTTCTGGTGAGGGTCTTTCAGTTATGTCATAACATGGCAGAAGGTCACAGGGCGCAGTGGACATGTACAAAGGGGAGCCAAACAGGAGGAACCTCACTTTGTAACAACCCACTTTTGAGAGAACTAATCCACTCCTCAAGGGTGAAAACTCACTTGGCATTAATCTATTCATGAGAAATCTGCCACCCATAACCCAGACACCTCTCACTAGACCCCTACCTCCCAACACTGCCACATTGGGAATCAAATTTCAACATGGCTTTTGGTAGGGACAAACCACATCCAAACCATCACTGCAAGACAGTGTCATAGCTTGACTGGGGTAAGCAAGAAGTTTATGTATGGGATTGGTAACCTAAATGTGGAAAGCAAAACTTAATAGCTTTTAGAAGCTAGCAAAGGATTTCTTTAAAAAGATGCAAAAAGCACAAATCATAACAGAAACACTTACATAATTACATTAAAATAAAAAAAAAAACCTGTCTCTACTGAAAATACAAAAATTAGACAAGCACAGTGACCAGCACCTGTAATCCCAGCTACTTGTGAGGCTGAGGCAGGAGAATCACTTGAACCTTGGAGGCGGCTGCAGTGTGCAAAGACCACGCCACTGCACTCCAGCCTGGGCAACAAACCAAGACTCCATCTCAAAAACAAAACAAAACAAAACAACTTCTGGCTGGGTTCAATGGCTCACAGCTGTAATCCCAACACTTAGGGAGACTGAGGCAAAAGGATCACTTGAGCTCAGGAGTTTGAGACCAGCCTGGGCAACATAGTGAGACTTAATCTCTACAAAAATAAAAAACAAAAAACATTAGCCAGGTGTGGTGGTGCATGCCTTGTAGTCCCAGTTACTCAGGAGGCTGAGGCAGGAGGATCACTCGAGCCCAAGAGGTCTTCAAGGCTGCAGGGAGCCATGATCACACCACTGCACTCCAGCCTGGGCAACAGAGTGAGACTTTGTCTCCAAATAAATAAATAAATAAATAAATAAAATAAAAAATAGAAAACTTCTGTACATCAAAAACTTTATAAACAAAATGAAAAGACAAGCCATATGCTGCAAAGTATATGTGGGAAACATAAACAACAATTAGTATCCAGAATATATCAAGAATGCCTGCATATAAACAAGAAAAAAATACCTAAAAGAAAAATGGGCATTTCACTCAAATGTAAACGCCTAAGAAATGCTCAGTCTCATAGTTTATATGGAAAAATACAAATTTAAACAAGATATTATTTCATACCCATTATACTTACAGGCAAAAACAAATCTGACAATAGTAAGTGTTGTTAAGGATGTGAAGAAAAGGGGAGTTTCACATACTGCTGCTGGGAGTGTAAATTGGTATAGCCACTTTGGAATATAATACTGACAGTATCCAGTAAAGTTTCTGATACTCACATCCAACAATCCAGCAATTCTACTTCTAAGTATAGGCCTTAGAAAACTCCCTTACAGTGTCACAAGAGACATATACAAGAATATTTATTGCCACACTGTTTGTAATAATTAAAATGGGAAATAACATATTTACATATTCATATAGCAGAATATGATACAGCAAGTAAAATAAGCAAACCAGAGATGCAGGTATCAATTTAGTAAAATCTAAAAAACATTCAGCAAAAAGAAATGCAAGTCGTATATCACTACATGTAATATATCATTTATATCAAGTTTTAAAATATGCAAAATAATATATTATGGTATAAAAACATGCATAGGAATAACAACAAATAAATGAAGATAGTAACCACCTTTGAAAGAAAGGGAATGGAATTGGGGAAGAATACATGGAAAGTGGGGCCTCAATTGTATCTGTATTACTTTATTCCTCAAGCTCAGTGAGACATACATAAACGTTGTATTTCTTCTCTACCTCTGAAATACCTCACTGATTTAGACAGATTCTTTTTAAACTTTCAAAGTGAAGTAGTATCCTTCTCCTTTCTCTTCCTAATTCAGTCCTAAAGTCAACAAGTGGGTTCAAGAGTGGAGGAGAAGAAGGTGGGGGGCATGGTGGCAGGCACTATAGCCAGAGCTGAGTGTCAGAGGCTGAGCAGGGTGAGAAGGGCATTCCCACAGTGGAATGGGGAGGCAGCACCAATAGGAGATGGGTTACAAATGAGGACATTCATCAAATAAATACAATTGATCCTCACTGCTTGTGGATTCCATATTTGAGAATTTGCCTCTTTGGCAGAATGTTATTTGTAACCTCAAAATCAATACTTGCGATGCTTTCGTGACCATTCACGGACATGTGCATAGCAACAAAAAACTTAAATTGCTGGATGTACACATTCCCAGCTGAGGTCTTCTCATTTAATTTCAGCACTCATACTTTAAACAAGTATCTTTTCCACGTTTATTTAGTGCCAAATTTTTTTAAAAAGGTATTTTTTTTTTTTTTTTTTTTTTTTGCCTTTTGTGGGGATTTCACTGTTTACAATGGCCCCAAGCATAGGGCTGAAGTGCAGACTAGTGTTCTTAAGCACAAGAAGGCTGTGATGTGCCTTATGGAGAAAATACACGTGTAGATAAGCTTTACCTAGGCATGAGTTATAGTGCTGGGGCCATGAGTTCAATTTTAATGAAAGAACAACATATATTAAATAAGGGTCCTTAAATAGAAACACACATAAAAGAAGGTTATGTATTGATCAGTGGATAGAAATGTTGTGACCAGAGACTTGCAGGAACCAAACCCTGTGCTTCTGCTCTGACCAGTTGTTCAGTATTTAGTAATTCGGTGTTCCCACGGACTTTATACAGTGTAACTACTGTGAGTAATAGGACTCAATTGTATGGATATAAAGAACAATGGGAGCCAGGTCTCTTACTGTCTGAGAAGGGAATTACAAATAAGGTAAGGGAGAAAACTAGAATGAAATTTACAATACTGGATTAGAATCAGTTGAACTCATGGTTTTCAGTACAGATATAGATATAACTATAGATGGAAATGTATCTATGACTGTATGTATTCTTCTTAAAATAATTTCAGGCCGGGCGTGGTAGCTCACGCCTGTAATCCCAGCAGTTTGGGAGGCCGAGTCGGGCGGATCACGAGGTCAGGAGATCGAGACCATCCTGGCTAACATGGTGAAACCTCGTCTCTACTAAAAATACAAAAAAAAAATTAGCCGGGCGTGGTGGCGGGCACCTGTAGTCCCAGCTACTCGGGAAGCTGAGGCAGGAGAATGGCGTGAACCCAGGGGGCGGAGCTTGCAGTGAGCCGAGATCCTGCAACTGCACTCCAGCCTGGGTGACAGAGCGAGACTCCGTCTCAAAATAAATAAATAAATAAATAAATAAATAAAATAATAATAATAATTTCAACTTTTATTTTAGATTCAGGGGTACACGTGCAGGTTTGTTACACGGGTATATTACATGATGCTGAGGTTTAGGGTATGAATGATCCCGTCACCCAGGTAGTGAGCAGAGTACCCAACAGGTAGTTTTTCAACCCTTTCCCTCCTCCTTCCGTCCCCTCTCTAGTAGTCCCCAGGGTCTATCATTGCCACCTTTATGTCCATGAGTACTCAATGTTTAGCTCCTAGTTATAAGTAAGAATATGCAGTATGTTAATTTGCTTAGGCTAATGGCTTCCAGCTGCATCCATGTTGCTGTAAACGACATGATTTCATTTTTTTTTTTTACAGCTTTGTAGTATTCATAGAATATGATACAGCAAGTAAATTTTTTTACAGCTCTGTAGTATTCATATAGCAGAATATGATACAGTGTATATGCACCATATTTTCTTTATCCAATCCACTGTTAATGGGCACATAGGCTGATTCCATGTTTTGCTATTGTGAATAGTGCTATATTGAACATACACGTGCATGTGTCTTTTTGGTAAAGCAATTTATTTTCCTTTGGTTATATACCCAGTAATAGGATTGTTGGGTTGAATGGTAATTCTATTTTTAGTTCTTTGAGAAATCTCCAAACTGCTTTCCACAGTGGCTGAACTAATTTACATTCCCACCAACAGTGTATAAGTGTTCCCTTTTCTCTGCAGCGCTACCAGCCCCTACTGTTTTTTGATTTTTTAATAGCCATTCTGACTGGTATGAGATGGTATCTCGTTGTGGTTTTAATTTACATTTCTCTGATAATTAGTGATGTTGGGCATGTTTTCATATGTTTCTTGGCCACTTATATGTCTTTTTTTTGAGAGGTGTCTTCATGTTCTTTGCCCACTTTTTAATGGGGTTGATTTTTGTTTGTTGAATTGTTTAAGTTCCTTATAATTCTGGAAATTACTTTGTTGGCTGCATAGTTTATCAATATTTTCTCCCACTTTGAAGGTTCTCTCTTTACTTTGTTCATGCTTGCTTTTGCTGTGCAGAAGCTCTTTAGTTTAATTAGGTCCCACTTGTCAATTTTTGTTTTTGTTGAACTTGCTTTTGAGGACTTAATAATAAATTATTTCCCTAAGCCTATATCCAAAATAATGTCTCCTAGGTTTTCTTCTAGGATTCATATAGTTTGAGGTCTTACATTTAAATCTTTAATTCATCTAGAATTAATGTTTGTATATAGTGAAAGGTAGTGTTACAGGATCCTTGAGGTGTCACTTTTCTGGGCAGAAACCTCTGTGGCTGGTGGTGCCTTTGCCTGAGTTTTGCCTGGGCCTGCTGGACTCATTCTGCCTACTAGACCTAGAAAGCTGCCCTCAGTTCATGCTACCAGCCTAGGTCCCCTGCCTGCCAAGGGCAAGCCAGGATGGAGCGGCAAGCGTTGTGTGACTGAGACAGCATGGGGTCCAGCCACTGTGCACAGTCAGGCACACCGGCTGGTGCAGTGGGGCAGGCAGCTCCAGGTGCTGGCATGGGTACTGGTTCTCTGCAAGGGTGCGGCTGGACCAGGCACATGACAAGCAGCTTCCACAGCTGCCAATGGGGAACGTAGTGGTGCCTGGAAGCTTGGAGACTCATAGGGCCCCAAAGAGGGAGTCACAGCCCTGGCTCAGGGAGCTCCCAGGTCTGGACTCCCTGAAGGGCCACAGCTCTTCTCTCCTTATCTTCACTCTCAACACCAGGAAGCAAGGGGTGTGTTTCAGCCCTGTTTGTGTTGCAGCTCATTCAGCCCTGCCATGCAGCAGGTTCCAAGTTCTTGTCCTGTGTCCAGGAAGAATGAAGTATGAAGACAAGTGGAGGGTGAACAAGGTGAAGAGGAGCTTTATTGAGTGACAGAATAGCTCAGAGGAGGCCCTGGAGTGGGTAGCTCCTCTCTGTAGCTATTCATCCCAAAGTCTACTCAGCTCTGGCTGAACTCAGAGGGCTTTTATGGGCCTCAGAGGGGAGGAAGTACACACTGATTGGTCTATGGGTGGGCCTTGGGCAGGCCTGGAAAAGGCACCACAAGTTTCCACTCTGGTCTGTGGGACTGGCAGCCTGGCCCTCAGGCTTCAGGCCCTCCTTAACCTGAAGGTGGGGCCTCATCAGGGACCTACCCCATTCCACCCAGGAACCTGTCTGCCTCCTGCTGCTATTCATGGCACTCAGGCTGTAGGTGCCAAGGGGTGCCTGTAGGCCTGTGTCAAGCTTCTCTCAGCACCCCCATTGGCTTCCCTCCTATGCTCATTAGTGCCCCAAATCTAGAGGGGGCCAAGGTGGCAGAGACTGGCATGTCAACACTGCCCCAAGCGTGTGCACACCTGGCCAGGCTGTGACAGCACCTGGGGTTGATCCCAACTTTGCTCTGAGACTGGAGCAGGTACCAATAGCATGGAGAAGCCAGGCAGTGGGAGCAGGCATTTCTGCGCCTGTGGGGGCGGTGGGCAAGGCCCCCAAGAGTGCAGGGATACCTGAGTCCACAGCTGCAGTTTGGGCAGCAGCAGCTGCACCTGGGGCAAGGCAGGGATCCTGCCTGCTCTATGCAGTGGGAGGCCCATGTCCACAGTCACAACTTGGGCAGCCGTGGCTGCACCTGGCAAGCTCCTGCCCCACCAACTTGGAAGGGGTGAGGTACCCACTTATCCCTGGCTCCTGCCTGCTCCACAGAGTGTACAACCTCAGCCACACCTCCTTGCTGCAACCAGCATGATGGCAGTGGCCACTCCAAATGGGTTGCCACTGCCAACAGTAGGGGTCCAGTTTCATTCTTCTGTATATAGCTAGCCAACACCATTTATTCAAAAGGGAGTCATTTCCTTATTGCTTATTTTTGTTGACATTGTCAAAGATCGGATGGCTATAGGTGTGTGGCTTTATTTCTGAGTTCTCTATTCTATTCCATTGGTCCACATGTCTGTTTTTGTACCAGTACCATGCTGTTTTGGTTACTGTAGCCTTATAGTATAAAGTTGGGTAATGTTATACTTCCAGATTTGTTCTTTTTGCTTAGGATTGCATTGGCTACTTGTGTTCTTTTTTGGTTCCATATGAATTTTAGAATAGTCATTTTCTAGTTCTGTGAAAAATGACATTGGAACTTTTATAGGAATAGCATTGAATCTGTAGACTGCTGTGGGCAGTCTGGCCATTTTAATGACATTGATTCTTCCAATCCATGAGCATAAAACATTTTTCCATTGGTATGTGTCATCTACAATTTCTTTCTGAAGTGTTTTGTAGTTCTCTTTATAGTGATCTTTCACCTCCCTGGTTAGATGTATTTGTAGGTATATTTTTTGTGGCTATTGCAAAAAGGATTTATTATTGATTTGCCCTCAGCTTTAACGTTATGAATATATAGAAATGACACTGATTTATGTACATTGGTTTTGTATTCTGAAATGTTACTGAAGTCTTTTCATCAGTTCTAGGAGCCTTTTGGTGGAGTCTTTAGGGTTTCCTAGAAACAGAATCCTACTGTGAAGTTGTTAGCTGGTTGCCTTACGGTTTCTGTTGTGTGGCTGCTTTGTAAGATATGTGGGCTATGTACTGGTCTGTTTTTGTTTTTTTTTTTTTGATAGTAGGTATCATTCTGTCATTAGCATGTTTAGGACTCCCTTAAGGATCTCTTGTAAGGCTGGTCTAGTGGTAACAAATACCCTTAGTGCTTCTTTGTCTGGAGAAGATTTTCTTTCTCCTTCATTTACAAAGCTTAGCTTAGTAGGATATGGAATTCTTGCCTGGAATTTCTTTTCTTTAAGAATGCTGAAAATAGGCCCCAAATCTCTCCTGGCTTGTGAGGTTTCTGCTGAGAAGTCCACTGTTAGCTTGATGGGGTTCTCTTTGTATATGATCTGACCTGTTTCTCTAGCTGCCTTTAAGACTTCTTTTCTTTAGTGTTGACCCTGGACAGTCTGGTGACTATTTGCCTTGGTGGTGTTCATTTTGTATAATATCTCACAAGTGTTCACTGGATTTTTTATATCTGGACATCTACCTCTCTAGCAAGATTATGAAAATTTTCTTGAATTATTTCCTCAAATACATTTTCCAGGTTGTTTACTTTATTCCCTTCTTTCTCAGGAATGCCAATAATTTGTAGGTTTGGTTTCTTTACACACCCATATTTCTCAAATACGTTGTTCATTTTTAAAAAGTATTTTTTTTTCATGTTTGTCTGACTGGGATTATTTCAAAAGACTATTCTCCAGGCTCTGAAATTCTTTCTTCAGCTTGGTCCAGTCAACTGATAAAGCTCTCAACTACATTTTGAAATTTCTTAAGTGAGTTTTTTAATTCCAGAAGCTCTGATTGGTTTCATGTTAAGCTGTTCATCGCTTCCTTCAGTTCCTGAATTGCTTTATAAGTTTGTGTTGATTTTCAACCTTGTCTTGGATCTCATTGAGCTCTCTTGTAATCCATTCTTTGAATTCTTTTTCTTTCTTTTTTTTTTTTTTTTTTTTTTTTTGAGACAGGCTCTCACTCTGTCACCAGATCACTGCAGCCTTGAACTCCTGGGCTCAAGCAGTCCTCCCACTCAAGATCCCACCTTGAGTATCTGGGACCATAGGCAGGCACCACTACACCCAGCTGATTTTTAAAATTTTTCTAGGAACAGGGTCTTGCTGTGTCATCCAGGCTGGTCTCAAACTCCTGGCTCCAAGCGATCCTCCTGCCTTGACCTCCCAAAGTGCTGAGATTACAGGTGTGAGCCACCACAAAGCCTTGCTTTGAATTCTTTACCTGTCATTTCTGAGTTTCCATTTTGGTTAGGGACCATTGCTGGAGAGCTAATACAATCCTGTGATGGTGTCTCTATATTCAGATTTTTCATGGTGCCAGAGTTTTTATGACAGTTCCTTCTCATCTGGAGACACTGGCACTTCTAATTTTCATAAGTATTTGTGTGCAGGTATATTATTTTCCTGTAATATTATTGGGCTTTTTTCTCCATTCCCTTCTCCAACCCCCACTGCCAACCCTGGGGGTGTGACTGTAGAGAATGCTGGGTAGGGTCTTTTGACTTTGCTTCTATAGCCCTGTATACTTCTTTTGGCAGGTTTTATATTGCATTGTATAGTTTGACTTGCAAGCCAGCGGATGGTACTTACAGGTAAGAGTCGTCTGCAGCCAACATGGATGGGTATATGCTTGATCCTTATTTACTGGAAGATGCTCCCTGTTGCCTCAGACAATGGGCTGATCTGTGGAGTGCACAATCGTCTGAACTCTCTGCTCAGTCCTGAGGGGGCGGGGCAAAATGGGCAGGGCCAGACAGGGCAGGCCCATGTACAGGTCCCTTCATGGCAGGCGCAAGCATCAGCACCAAGGGAGTATCCAGTGAGTGGCCACCAGGCACCCAGAGGTGTACCTAGGAATGGAGCTGAGAAACTTCCTCAGTCCCAATTTCTCTGCAAGGGGTGAGAGAGGGGACTAAACTCCTCATCCAGGATAATGGGTACTCCAGATACTTAGAGGTCTGCCTGGTTTTGGAGTGTAGAGGGCCCTGCTGCACCAGAATCTCTGCAGTGGAAAGGTGGGGCAGCTCAGGCTGCTAATCCAGGTCAATGGGTGGTTTAACTCCCTGGAAATGTGCCTGGCTGTGGGGCAGAGAGGGCCCTGTTTCACCACAGTCTAAACACAGGAAGGACGGGCCAGCTCAGGCTACTGATTCAGACAAGTGCGTACTCTGCATGCCTGGATATCTGCCTGGACATGAAGTAGAGAAGGCCCTCCTGCACCAGGATCTCTGCACAGGAATGGTAGGGAAACTCAGGCTGCTAACCCATGCAAACAGGTGCTCTGAATGCCTAGAGATCTTCCTGGGTGTGGAGTGGAGAGAGCCCTGCTGCACCACAATTTTTGAAGAGCAGGCTGGTACATCCAGCAATGACATACAGACCAGGTTTAGGTCATCAATCTGGCTCTGGCTGCAAGTCTTGTTGCCCAGGAGAAACTGCAGTGGTAGCAGCTTTTCCTGCCTTAAGCCTGTGGCAGGAGAGAACACAATTCCTTCACCTACTGCTGAGGCCCTTTCTACAATTCTGGTTGTAGAGGCCCCTAGCCCACTCCAGAGCAGGTGCTACAATCTCTGGCCTAAAACGAAAATCCCTGCATGACCATGTTGCCAGGTCACCAAAGAATGACTAACTTTGTATGTGCCTGAATTAAAAAATGGCATCCTGCTCCCAGCCCTCACTCTAAGAAAATGCCTGTAGCTTTTCCCAGTGTCTTTCCCTCTCAGTGCCTCCAAGCCTTTCCCCAGGCTAGCTCCAGGGCCTGGGACAAACAACATGCCCTCCTTCATCCTGGGTTGCTTGGATCCTAGTAGAAAGGTAATATGGTTTGGCTGTGTCCCTACCCAAATCTCATCTTGAATTGTAGCTCCCATAATCCCCATGTGCTGTGGGAGGGATCCAGTGGGAGGTAACTGAATCATGGGGGTGCGTTTTTCCCATGCTGTTCTCATGATAGTGAGTAAGTCTCACGAGATCTCATAAAGGGCAGTTCCCCTGCACATGCTCTCTTGCCTGCCACCATGTAAGATGTGCCTTTGCTCCTCCTTTGCCTTCCACCATGATTGTGAGGCCTCCTCAGCCATGTGGAACTGTGAGTCCATTAAACTTCTTTTCTTTATAAATTACCCAGTCTCGGGTATGTCTTTATTAGCAGCATAAGAACAGACTAATACAAAAGGTAAGTCACAGAGGAAAATTCTCTGTCTCACATACTGGGGCTTCACTCACTTATCAGCTAGATGCCATCATGGGGGCTATTTGCTTGTGTTCTCCTCCTTGGGATCTGGGGTGTCCATCATGATTTTGGTAGATTCCCATTTTCCTTCTTGAATTAAAGCTCACAGAAGTGATCTTTATGTACTATCTTGCTATTTCCTAGTGGCTGAGGCATACTAAAAGCCTCCTACCTGCCATCTTGGAAAAAGAACAAAAACAAAGACATGCGTGTATATTCTTAGCTCTGTACACCAAAAGACCTAGGAGCAGCATTATCACAATAGCAATAAGCATACCTAGCACACAGATCTTGGCTTTTAAATACCATTCTCTTATAAAAGAAACCAGGGTTCCCTGGAGAATGCCTGAGTCACGGGGCTGATTAGTAAAAGTACATCTTTTTTGTTGTACCAGAAAGCAAAAACGTGCTAAAAGAATTATGGGACATGTCTAAGGGGCACCAAAAACAGCTGAGGGAGGCTCCCAATAACCAAACTGAGGACAATTCGAACAACAAAATAATAGATTACAACTCACTGAAGGAGAAACCATGAGTCCACAAAGATATAAATAAATGAATACATTGAAAACTTGGTTAAGATAGTATATTTACATAGTTTTAAAGGAACTGACACAAGTTATTAAACAAAGAGAAAAAGAGTATATGGGAAAGGCCAGGCAGACACCACCTTAATCAAATCATCAAAGTGAACATCATCAGGAATGGGACAAATATGTCTCATGCATCACCTAATAGGATGCAGTGAGAGGAATGTGGCACCACTATTATGATTTTACAGCCTAAAATGCATAATTTAAGTCTAATCATGAGTAAACATTAGACAAATGCAAACGGAGAGGCATTTTACTAAATAAATGGCCTGTGTTCTCCAAAAGTGTCAAATTTATGAAAGTCTAGGAAAACTGAGAAACTGTTCCAGACTGAGGACGACAAATGAGACATGACAACACAATGTAACATGTGATTCTGAGCTGGATGATTTTGTAATAAAAGACATTATTGGCCAGATACAGTGGCCAAAATTGTGCCACTGCTCGTGCCTGGGCGACAGAGCAAAACTCTGTCTCAAAACAAACAAACAAACAAACAAACAAAAACTTAACAAAATGAAGCAGTGATCTCTAAAAGACAAATGAATTTGGTGAGAATATTGTATTGTGTTGGAGTAGCTTTATTCACAAGTTTTAACAGAATAATTGGGCTGATAATTGGGCATATAAACACAGTAACTCTGATTTCAGCAAGATACTTGACAAAAACCTCATACAATATCTGATATGGTTTGGATGGTTTGTTTCCTCCAAATGTCGTGTTGAAATGTGACCTCCATTGTTGGAGATGGGCCTAGTGGGAGGTGTTTGGGTCATAGGGGCAGATCCCTCATGAATGGTTTGGTGCTATTCTCACAGTAATGAGTGAGTTCTCATTCTGTGAGTTCACGTGAGATCTGCCTGGAACTTCCTCTCTCTCAATTGAAAGGAAGTCTCCAGCAGCATACACCAGGACTTTGTACTTTTGCTTTATATTCTGTCCACTATTACTGTCAATGTGGAAGACATGAGTGATCTTGATCAAATGCACAGATATATGTATACCTATTATATATCCACAAAATTTTTTAAAAAGTGCAGAGGATAGCATTTAGAAGACTAGCTAATATAGCAGATGACAGAATCATTTAAAATTTCTGTAATGATAGGCCAAAGCAAATTTAGGAATAGTGAATAGACATAACTATAAATAAACAAATACATTCTAAAGAGCTGGTTTGATGGTAGTGCAACCGAAAAAAAGACTTGGTTTTAGTCAACTAGAAACTTAAGTAGCCTAGCTACCGAAAATAATTTAAGTGTAGGCTGCATTAAAATGGGTTTGCCATCTAAGATAAGAAAGATTTTTGTACTATGAACTATTCAAACTACATTAAAACAACTAAGTTCAGTTCTGAGAGCCACTTAGTAAGAGGAATAATGACACACCACAGTGTACCCAGAGGAAAGTGATTTCAATGAAAGATCTATAAACTACACGAGAGACATCTAAATATAAGTTGCTATTCTTTCGGTGTTTACTATTGACTAGGTCCTGTACTAAATGCATTACATCCATTATCTGATTTTATCTCCGCACAAGGGTCCTATGAGAGTGTTGTTATGCTTAATTTACAGGTAAGATCACTGATGCTTAGAGAAATTAGGTATCTTTTGTCAAAACATAGGACTAGTAGTAAATGGTGTACCTAGGCTATAAGCCCAGGTTTGTTTTGGTTTTAAAGCCTGTGTTCTTAAACCCTACTACACTGCCTTCAAAAGGCTGGGAAAGTTCAACTCGGACAAGAAAAAAGTCTCAGTGTGAACACAATAATTGTTTCCGAATACACTACAACCAATTATGTGGTTCCTGAGCACAGAATTATGATCACTGAATGGAAACTAAAAAGAGGCAGTTCAGTGCATCCCAAAGTATATTAGTTTGTTCTTACACTGGTATGAAGGAATACCCGAGAGTGGGTAATTTATAAAGAAAAGAGGTTCAATTGATTCACGGTTCATAATGGCTGGGGAAGCCTTGGGAAACTTACAATCGTGGCAGAAGGGGAAGCAAACATGTTCCTCTTCACATGGCAGCAGCAAGGAGAAGAATAAGCAAAAGGAGGAAAAGCCCCTTATAAAACCATCAGATCTCATGAGACCTCACTCACTACCACCACAAGAACAGCGTGAGGGTAATTGCCCCATGATTAAATCACCTCCCACCAGGTCCCTCAAGCAACACGTAGGGATTACAGGAACTACAATTCAAGATGACATCTGAGTGGGGACACAGCCAAACCATATCATTAAAAGGAGGAGGCTTTAATAATTAGAAGTGCTCAACAATTGACTAAATTTGCTTGTGAATGTTCATGAAAGCCAAATGAAAATATAGTACTGGCTGGGTGTGGTGGCTCACACCTGTAATCCCAGCACTTTGGGAGGCCGAGGCGGGTGGATCATGAGGTCAAGAGATCAAGACCATCCTGGCCAACATGGTGAAACCCTGTCTCTACTAAAAATACAAAAATTAGCTGGGTGTGGTCGCACACGCCTGTGGTCCCAGGTACTTGGGAGGCAGAGGCAGAGAATCACTTGAATCCGGGAGGCGGAGGTTGGAGTGAGCCGAGATCACACCACTGCACTCCAGCCTGGAGACAGAGTGAGACTCTGTCTCAAAAAAAAAAAGAAAAGAAAAGAAAATATAGTATTACAGATGTAACAGAAGGATTCTTGTATTGGCTGAGCCTGGCAACCTCCAATATAGTTCTCACTTTAAAATTTGGTGGAGAAAAAAACAACTAAAATTTTTCAGCACAAATATTGTTTTTTCAACCTAAAAAAGAGGCTGAGTTTCCCCTACGAAACTGTGAATTAAAAAAAAAAAAATCAGTATAAAAATACATCTAAGTGAACAGTGTAATTAGAATGTTATTCTAAATATAGGCTGAATTTGATAAATGAAAACATTACAGGCAGGCTAGACTGGGCTTAGACCTATTTTTGTAGGAGTTTAGACTCCGTAAAATATCTTACACAACAACTAGCCAATTTTTTTAGAAGGCTGTATCTTAAAATTCACTGCTAAGCAAGCCAGTACAATGCAAGGGAGGAAGGGAGAGAGGAAAGAGAAAGAGGAGGAAGAGCAGGAGGGAAAGTATGCTTTCAAAAGGAGTAACTTTTCTGCAAAGTAGAAGCCAAATCTCTTAGGTTCAATGTACTAAACATACAAGTTCAGCCACTGTGAAAAGCAATTTGGCAATTTCTCAAGGAACTCAAAGCAGAATTAGCTCTCAACCCAGCAATTCCATTATTGGACATATACCCAAAGGAAAATAAATCATTCTATCATAAAGACATATGCATGCGTATGTTCATCACAGCATCACAGCACTATTCACAAAAACAAAGACACAGAACCAACCGAAATGCCCATCAACGGTAGACTGGATAAAGAAAAATGTGGTACACAAACACCATGGAATACTGTGCAGCTATAAAAAAGAACAAGATCATGTCCTTTATAGATACACAGATGGAGCCAGAGGTCAGTGTTCTAGTGAACATGGGAACACAAAAGCAAATACCACATGTTCTCACTTACAAGTGGGAGCTAAACTTTTGAGTACATATGGACACAAAGAATGGAACAACAGACACCAATGCCTACTCGAAAGCGGAGGAAGGGAGAAGTGTAAAGATCATAAAACTACCTATCAAGTACTATGCTTATTACCTGGGTGGATAAATAATCTGTATATTAAACCCCCATGATATGCAATTTACATATATAACAAACCTGCACATGTACCCCTGACCCTAAAATAAAAGTTGAAAAAAAAGAATTAAAGAAATAGATCACATGGCACCCAAAGTAAAAGTGGGTGAGGCTGGGCACAGTGGCTCACACCTGTCATCCCAGTACTTCAGGAGGCCAAGGCAGGATTACTTGAGCCTGGGAGTTTGAGACCAGCCTGATCAATGAAACAAGACTGCCACCTCTACAAAAAAAAAGAAGAACCAAGGTGGAGAAAAAGGAGAAAGAGGAGGAGAAGGGGAAGAAAAAGGAAGAGGAAAAAGAAAACATAGCCTTTATTGAAATGCAGAAGTTATTTTTGTCTTGTTTAGTGTTGGACCATTAAATCTATTCCACCACTTTATGCTTCAACACTGCCTCTACCCCAACATGCTCCAAAAGATAAATGCAAATCTTTACGAATTATATTATCAGTATTTTAAGTCTAAGTCTTAGAATGAAGAGACTGAGGCAAAGGACAACTAAATGGCTATCATCGGGTAAATGGTCAACACAGCCAAAACATAGTCTGGGTTTTCTGGATTTCCATCCCATTTTCCTTCTTATTAGACATTAACTCACTAAAGGCCACTGCATCTCACAAGTATCTAGTATCTACATCTCACTTCAGAAGGGCTATTATAACTTTTTCCATTTGGTGGAAAAGCTGGATAAATAATACTTCTGTATCCCTGATTAATACAATAGCAGTAAAACTGTAAAGGCCTTTATTAAATAGGTTCAGGGAGCTGGGACAAAGACAAAAAAAACTTTACATCAAATACTAAATACATTCGCCCCAAATTTCATAATATTCCCAATATGGAAACTGCCTCCATGTTTTCACCTCCAAAGAACAGAGGACAGTTTTATTTTTTCCTAAATAGAGCAGTTGGAAGTAAAACTCAACTGCTGAGCAAACTAAAAGGGAGACTATTTCAGTAATTTTTCCTTTTCATATTAGCAACAAAATGGGAGGGGCATGGGTCTAAGGCATGCCAAACTGTGTTTATTCTTCCATTTTTTCTACATTTCAATTTACTCTTTTCTGAGTTTTACATCAATTTAGTTATCTTGTTAGAGATACATATTTGTTTTAGTCCTAAGAAATACTTAACTGCCTTGACAGAGTTGTTTGTCAAGTAGGTTAAGCTTCTCCAAAGATAGGAAAACTAATGAAAAAAAAGTTTAAACTTATATTCAGAACTCTTAGTCCTTAAGCAGTGGTGTGCTGATAAATGTTTAACAAATGCCTGGGGTGGGGATGGGGGTGTATTTGTAGCTTGTATCATTTGCCAATTTCCATGCTGTAAATATTCCATCATACTCAATTTCAAGATATCAATGTGATATGACATTACTGAGTATGAACTTGGGAAAAGATGCACACAATCAATGCTCTAAAGCAAGTAAGAGCTATGGCCAATGCATTACTTTGATCTTAAATCAAAGATTACTACTCAACATATAGTATTCCCATTTGCAGTCATGTATACTTTTTAAAGTACACTTTTAAAATTTACATGGTGTTCAAAAATTCCCCCTTTTGCTCATTATTAGCAAAAGGGCAAAATTGAGAATATTTTTAAAATCACAAAAAAGGCAAAATGGACATTTAGAGTCTTCTAGGGCCCAGACACATCCAAATGTTTTTAAGAGGGAGCAAAAAGCCTAATTGTTTCTTCCTAGAAATATTTAAATAGTTTATTTTATTTAAGGGTCTAGGATCTAGGATTATTTTAGTTTTCTAATATAACATGGAACTGCCTTATGGAGAGTATTTAAGAGATGCTTGCAAATAGTCCCCCTTTTATGAATTAATTTTGTGATATACATCATATGGTACATAAAGTACATCTATATATAAATATAATTTAGATATATATTAAGATATATGTAAGTATGTAATTGTATCCAAGGTCAAGGAATAGAACCAGCAGCCCAGAAGATCTCCCTAGTGTGTCTCTTCCTATCATAATCCTCTCCCAGTCCCTAGAGATAAACAATAACATGATTTTCATGGTAATCATGTATTTGATTTTGTATGTTATCATCTGTAAAATATCAATATGCAATTAATTTTGCCTATTTTCAAATTTCATATGTCTAAAATCATACTTTGTATTCTTTTCTTTCTTCTTTCACATAGTATTGTTTGAGATCCATCCATATTGTTACTATATAGGGGAGGCTTGTTAATCTATTTCAGATGGACTTCTTTTCCCCAGTTTTTTACTATAACAAATGATGCTTCTATGAATATATACATAAGATTCTTCAGGGTATATATACTTAAGGGTGGAATTGCTGGGTTATGGGATCCATGCATCTTCAGCTTTGCAAGGTAATGCCAAAATATGTTCCAAAATGGTTGTAACAATTTACACTACTGCCAGTTCTGTAAGAGAATTTTGGTGGGTACAAAATTTCATCAACCTGGGTATTATCAGACTTTTAAATTTTTGCCATGTTGGTAGAGGTATTCCGTTGTTGGATAGAGTGTTCTGTACATGTCTGTTTGATCCAACTGGTTTATTCTGTGGTTCTATTTTCCTTATCTTCTGTGTGGTTGTTCTATTTAATATTGAGAGTGGGATATTGAAACCTCCAACTACCATTATAAAACTATTTCTCCATTCAATTCTATTAGTTTTTGCTTCATAAATTTTGATAGTTTATTAAATGCATAAATGTTCATTATATCCACTTGCTGTATTGAACATTTTATTAATATATAATGTCTTGTCTCTTGCAACCTTTTTTGACTTAAAGTCTATTTTGTCTGATATTATGTAACCACTTCTATTCACTTTAGGTTACTACTTGCATGGAATATCCATTTCTATCCTTTCGCTTTCAACCTATTTGTGTCTTTGGATCTAAAGCAAGTGTCTTCTGGGGAGCATTTAGCTGGATCATGGTTTTTATCTACATCCATTTTGCCAGTCTCTTTTGATTGGATTATTTAGTCCATTTACATTTTTTTTTTTTTTTTGAGGCAGAGTCTCGCTCTGTCGCCCAGGCTGGAGTGCAGTGGCGCGATCCATTTACATTTAAAGTAATTACTGATAAGAAAAGACTGCTGTCATTTTGCTGTTTGTTTTCTATATGCCTCATAAGCTTTTTTTTTTTTTTTTTTTTTTTTTTTTTTGGGGGTCC